>NC_056732.1:1763246441-1763256441 GCF_019279795.1 Protopterus annectens
GACTTCCAGGTATGTCAGTAGCAGAGCAGTACAGAGTAATGTGGTGAACCACTGACAGACAGTCGTATATAGGTTGATAGGTTGCTATGACATTAGTAGGTTATTGGACCTGAATCCCTTATAACCCATGCAGACGAGAGTATAACCCATGTTACAACATGTCAGCACACACAGGTGAGATTACAGGACTGTATTTTGTGTTTCCCATGCAGTTATACAGGAAGCACATCACTAGGGGTATTGAGGCACTTGGTTTGCTGTTGACAGGGTGTGTATTCCACAGATGGGAGAATTGTGGTAAACATATCTGTCACACCAACAAGCCATACTGATATCAAAGCTCAGATTGAAGCTGCGCCTACAGGTTGATGGAATGGGCCTTGAGTTCCAGATGTATAACAGTCCCATCAAGGCAGGGTCTGAATTGCTTAGTATGCCACATAGGGTCACCTTAGCAGAGTCTGTAAGGAATGGGGTAGATGGACAGTGTTGTTAGCCTATCTGTGTTGGGTAGTGGTTTGAGATTTGGGGGTAAGGCCTTAATGTTTGCAAGACCCTAGTGTGTAGAGTCTACATGGTCTGTAGTGTGTAGGTTTGTGGAGTTCTCATGTGATATTGACTCTGAGATGTCCATTGTTTGGGTTTTGTTTTGTTGCAGACCTCCACTTACATGGGTGTGTGTTGTGTACTTGCAGGTGATGTTTACTGACCCCCTTGCACTGTATGGCACCTATGTTACTGCACAATCTGTTCTAGTGTGCACATTCTCCATTTGTCTGGCCAGTGGTTCTTCTTCTCCTTATGTGTGTCTCTTTGTCCTTCTCTAGTCCAGTCACAGGCTTTGGCCACAGTGGCTGCTGTTATGTATTTGTAATTCTGATGTGGGCTGAGTACATGCCGTTACATCGCACACAGGGTTGAGGACTTCACACCTCTGAGTGTACCTATTTAGCAGGTTGTCCATCACTGCACCACTCCATTTGCTGTGGTCTTTAGACGATTTGTGTTGTTATATGTTATTATGAAGCTACATGTGGGCCTAGCTATTATACCATCACAGATTGACATCTGCACAAGCCCAACTTTAACAGTCAAACTACAACCCACACATGGGGACAGGGTGTTAATAATGTTCTGCAAACATAGGTTCATAGGTTCATAGGTAGGTACTAGGCTATCTGCCCAAGGGCATTTATAAGCCTAGCCAGAGTGTGTCGGGTTTTGCCGCCCCCATTGATTAATTAACTGAGCCTCTGTCAAGCAGAGCCAATGAAGTGATCCCAGGGGTGTATTTTCTGTTACCCATCCACTCATCAAGGCTTCTCTTGAAGAGTGTTAGTGAGGGGCTCTGCCTTAGGAATTTTGTTCCAAAGCATGGGGACATAGACAGTTGGACGACCAGTTTGGTAATTGCTTGTTTGCTCTTATGGGTTTGACATCTGCTCCCCCACTGTCTGCCATTGCTGTTTTGACATGACCCTTTCTTGTTTTGCAAATAGTTGGCAGGCAAATGCAATGTTAGGACAAGCAGAGCATATATACAAGGTATATTTGTGCCCCTTCTGTGACAACCTGTATCATTCCAGGGGTATGGCTGTTGGCCAGTGGTATGTCAGTGCTGACACAGAAAGTGGGCAGCCTTTTATACACTGGCAGTACCTGCTATCCTACTAGGCACCATACCTCTCAACTTC
This sequence comes from Protopterus annectens, assembly GCF_019279795.1. Classification (NCBI taxonomy): domain Eukaryota; kingdom Metazoa; phylum Chordata; order Ceratodontiformes; family Protopteridae; genus Protopterus; species Protopterus annectens. The sequence goes on from NC_056732.1 coordinate 1,763,248,136, forward strand.
TGAGACCCTGACATCTGGACAAATCCATAAGTGATTGGGGGACAGAGGCCTAGACATAGGGACCATTTTTAAATATTGGCCTTGCAAACCTGGAAAGGTGATTCGATAACAGATTTTGTATTAGCATGCATATTTTTATAGGGTATGAATTCTGACACTACAATCTGCCATTATTTTCTGACCTTAGTCTCATGTGATTGGCCAATGAATTGCCAGACAGCCACTATTTTGTGTTATACAGACCACAATTATGATGCAAACTTCCGGACATTCTACAATAGGTCTGTACAGTTGAGAGGTATGCTAGGCACTGTGTAGGTTACTTCAAGCTGTGTACTGTCCATATGTGTTGCCCCCTGTCCATGACCTGTACAGCTTTCCTGCATTAACAGCTATTGACATCTGGACAGTGTGTACCACTCCTACCATAGGTGCAGCTGACATGCAGGATGCCTGGCAATGTAGTTCTTGGAACATGGCCCTGTCAAAGACAGCACTGTACCTAGGCCACTACAACACAACAGCCGGGAGCAAGTGCTTGCCACATCCTGACAGTATTAACCACACATATACATAGCTCATTGACCTCTGCATATTGTGGACATGCAACATGTTATCATGTTGATTAGGGCAGTCCTGGAAATGTGTGCTTTGCTGCTATTTCCCTGCAAACATACATGTTACTGCATTTCTATGGGAATATGGGAGGGGCACATCTGTCAACTGTACACATTTGCACAGACAGTGCTGATATTTGATTTAAATTTTGGTTCCATTTAGCATAGTATTGTGCCCTGTCTTGGAAACTACAGGCATATCACTAAGGGCCACAGGTCAGACTGTAATGGCATAATTTGAGTTTCAGACTTCTTACCATTCAGAGCCTTACTGCAACTGTAAGACCTGCTGTGCTACCACTGTGTAAGTCTGTAGGGGGGAGTTCATCATTGTCAACATTTGTGGGCCTTTGACAGACATTTCTTTATGGTTTTCTACAGCTGACTTGCTGGGTGAGGCTGAGGGGTGAGTATGGGACCACTATGGTGACATCCATGCCTGTGACCTATGACCCCCAGTTAGTTAGCCCCCCACATATACTGCAGTGAAATTCATAACCTTGGGTACTGCTGCATAGTGTGGTGAAGCCAGTATTGTGCAAATATTTCCTGGTGTCCTATATAGCAGTCAGTTGTCTGCTGTTATCCCAGTAGGCCACCCCATTTCCTTGCATGCATTAGCAATACCATAGATATGCTACCAAAACATACTAATCCATTCATTTATTGTTAAGAAGACTCACTTACCTTGTCCCTGCAACAGTTGTGAGGACGGTCCTTGAGGGCTGCCTATGTCGATGCATGCAGTACACTGCCTATACATGGTAAGTTGCAGGTAGTGTGATTTGTGTGTCATCCATTTTAATGTGTGTGCAAGTCAGAGACAGTTGTCAGTCCCTGGGTCCCTACAGTGTCAATGTGTGTGCTATGTGTTGCCTCTTTGCCAAGGCCAGGGCATACTGGGCACATCTCTGTCTGTCTATAGAGGCTGGCTCAGAGGGGTCCTCCTCTGAATCCCACTGTGCCTGTGGGGAACTTGGCAATGGTGGGGGGCTGTGTGGCCCTTCCCTGTGCTGTTCCTGCTGCAGCTGTTTCCGCAGGATAATATTGTGTAGCATGGCACATTCTATGAACATGTATGCACATGTGGCTGGAGAGTACTGCAAGGCCCCACCAGATATGTCAAGACAGCAAAACCGTGACTTGTGCACCCCAAACACATGCTTTACAATGATCCTGGTTTGTGTGTGTGCCTAATTATGGCATTCTTCAGTGGGTGTGTGTGTGTGTGTGTGTGTGCGCCTAATTATGGCATTCTTCAGTGGGTGTGTGTGTGTGTGTGCATTTCTGATGGGTATCATCATCCATGGCTCCAATACATAGCCAGCATCCAGCACCAGATAGCCATACAAGATGTCCCCACTGGCAAATCCCTGATACAGCTATGAGGAATGCCATATGTGGGAGTCATGATAGCTTCCAGGGCTGCCAGCATACACATTAATGATAATGCTCTGGGCATTGCACATGACCTGGCAGTTGATGGAGTGAAAGCCCTTGCAGTTCAGGTAGACCCTACCCTGTTCACCGGGTGGTGGTCTGATGTGGATGTGCATGCAGTCTATGGTACCCACTACCTCCAGGTAGTCTGCTACATGGTGAAAGAGGTGCATATTGCTGGTCCTCCCCTCACGTGTGCTGGAGAAGTATATGTGCTCACCAGCATGTGATAGCATGGCATCTAGGAATTGGTGGAGTACCCTGGATGCAGATGCCTGTGAGACCTCCATGATGTCCCCAGTAAGTCTTTGGAAAGTACCTGTAGCTAGTATTCTTAAGGCTACACATACCTAGGTATCCACTGGGATGGGTTCCCCTCTGTTGGATCTGGGTCTGAGGAGAGGACAACACAATTCTATGAGTTGCTGAAGTATGTCCCTGTCCACCCTGTAGTGCTCTACTATCTCCAGATCATGTAACTCCTGGTAGGTTACCCTGGGTCTGAACACTCTTCTCCTCCTCCTCAGTCTGGAGCGGTTGCCAGCATTATCCTCCTCACCGCAGTCAGACACTAGCACATACTGTTATATCAAAGTGACAGCAGCCCCCAAACATTTTGTCAGTTAAAATTCCCCCAAGTGTGTACACCAATGGTGCAGAGTTTGTGGGAAAAAACAGACTGAAAGGTGTTTGCACAGTTTATACTGTTGTGCTGCAGATGCTGCCTGTATTATTGGCTGACTATGATACATTCCATCTGCCTGCTATATTATTTGTGCTTGATTGCTTTTACTCTAGTTCCCTTTATTTTTTTTCTTCCCATTTCCACCCCTTTTAAGCCCCAAGGTGGTGCGCCGCAAAAACCCGGTGCCCAAATGTAAACAGTTCTGCTATTTCCGAGGGGGGGTGGATGTTTTGTTTTAGATCCGGTGTGCGCAGTGCAAACCTATTTAGCTAAAGTAAAAACTTTGAAGCAGAAATAGCCTGTCCGTGGATGCAAACATGCTCTTGATTTCATGGAACAAGTCAATACAGCCTCAGACACACACTCTTACTTAGCTGTACTTAGCTAAGCTCAAATGGGAACCGTGGAGCTCCAATGTGCTTACAACAAGCATGACACACCTCCTTTTCATGTCAGCTGCTTCTCCGGCTTACACCTCTGCCTTTTAGCTTCTACACAGTTAGGTGAAGTCAAACAATGCTCTCCTATTTAGTGATTTAGTAAAATCTGCTCATTTGCATATCCCGCTGCCTTAGTCCCTTGTTACACCACTACACCAAAGCCTTCCTCCTTAGAAAATAGTGTTACCAGTTATTGTTTTGATTCTGCATGCTATACACTATAATGGCAAAATGCAGATTTCATTTAAAATTATCTTTTCACATTTTTTTTTTATTTTCAACACAGTCTCATTTGCACACCACTACACTATGCTTAAATGGCCTAAATTGGTCAAAAACACAAACTTTAATTTTCATATTTTTTGCAACACGTTTCCATTCCAGTGGCCAGATACTTGGCCATTGGCATGCCTAATGATTATAATACATGCTTTACTTTGAGCTGTCATGCCCCTGTTTTGATTTTTGCAAAAATGTACATGGTCAGTAACCAAATACATTTCTGCAACAGACACTGTTCTGGCACAGATGCCTGTCTGCTTACTGAATCGCTAATTCACTTCATTTGCATGGTTTTCCCCAGCAAATGAGGTGATTAGCATTATTCAGTGGTGTCCATGCAAGAATACTGCTGGCAGGCTTGTGCACACCCCCTGCCTTGTTTACTGGATCATTCAATGGCCATATTCTGTGCAGGAGCTGCTGCACTATTCTTGCATGCAAAAAACATTATTGAATCCCAGGGATAGCATGAGACCTTTCTGATGGTTATTAGGACATGAAGAAGTTCTACTTGATTTGTTTCAGTCTGTGATTCACATCAACTTAACATGCTGCCATTAATCAGTGGGCTTGGTTTTATTTGCTTGGTAAATATTCATTCTCCCATAGGGCACCATTGGTATTTTCCCATTATTTGCTGGGTAAATATTAATTCTCCCATAGGGCACCATTGGTATTTTCCCATTATTTGCTGGGTAAATATTCATTCTCCCATAGGGCACCATTGGTATTTTCCCATTATTTGCTGGGTAAATATTCATTCTCCCATAGGGCACCATTGGTATTTTCCCATTATTTGCTGGGTAAATATTCATTCTCCCATAGGGCACCATTGGTATTTTCCCATTATTTGCTGGGTAAATATTCATTCTCCCATAGGGCACCATTGGTATTTTCCCAATATCTAGCATTTCATTATTGTTTTCATTATTATATGATCTGGCTTGAGCCTATATTTGGTCATGCCTTGATCAACTAATTTAAATAAATAAATAGCTCAATAAAAGGTGTTACTGTCATACAATCAGATGTAATAATGCTTTCATCTTCCATGGGTTTTAAATTACCATCAAGGAAATGTATGTCACTCTTGGCTGGTGCGATGTAAAACCTTACAAAGGTTCATAGGTTCATAGGTAGGTACTAGGCTATCGACCCTGGGGCCTATACAAGCCCAGCCAAAAAGGTACCCTGGCTTTTGCCACTCAAGAAAATTATTTTCCTGTGCCCCTGTCGAGCAGAGCCACAGAAGTGATCCCATGGGGTGAATTTCTTATTTCCCATCCAATCATCAAGATTTTTCTTGAAGAGTGCTAATGAGGAGCTTTGTTTGATACAGACAGGTAGTTTGTTCTAGAGTATGGGAAGTATCTGAGACAAGAATCTATCCCTCCAGCATGTTCTGTTTATTGTGGTGACAAGGTTTAGGTCCTTAGAGCATGTAGCTCAGAGAGATTGGGATTTCTTTAGGTGGAGCATGTCCAACAGCTCTGGGTTTGACATAGCTTTGTATGTTAGGCAGAGATTGTCTCTGAGTAGGTGATATGCAATGGAGTAAAGCTGGAGTTTTATGAAACGGACTGTGTAGGGCATCTGTTTGAGGCCTGTAATCCTCATTGTGAGGTATTTCTACGGCCTTTCCAGTTGTTGTAGATGTCTTGTAAGGTACATACCAGAAAGGGTGTTGTACTCTATGATGGGTCTAATGAGTGACGAGTAGAGGGGAACAATGACCTCTTTTTTCCTGGAAATAGTTGTATTGATATATTTAAGGAAACCATCAATTTTGTTATACATAACTCTTCATGAAAGAAAAAAATATCATCCATAAATATTTTAAAAAATATTATTTTGTGAAAAATTGGAATTTTCAGATTAAAAATGATTCCACTCTCCTAAACGTACATGAATGCATATACTAACTGTTTTTTCCACACATGCATCCATAGCCATTCTATATTTCTGATGATTTATTACATCCCAAAAATGGAAACACATTACTTTTATACATAATCTGCAAAATGTATTGATGGGCATATTCAAAAAGTCTGGCAAAACTATTAGATATTATCTCACAGGTGCAATACTGCAATCATTTGGGATTACTGTAAACATAAAACAACATACTGAGTGACAAATTTAAAATTATGTGCCGAGTGACTATTGCACCAGACTTATAATTGTCTTATAAAATCACTGAGGTGGTACACACTCAATACATGCCCACACTGTTTATGTATATAAATGAACCTACTTTCTGCTGTAACTCAGTAAGTGCTCATCTGCCGAAATCAATTGCTAAAGGCATTGTACTTGAATGGAATGCCTCAAGTCTGTTTCTTACTACTTAACTCAGTCTTGATTTGTGACTGAGCTACAAACAACTTGCTTCCCAAGAACCTCAAGAAAAGGAATGGTCAGCATGACACCAATGTAACCCCTAGATGGATTAAGGGACCAAGCACAGTCACTGATCTGAATTTTATCCTGGAACTATGATAGATTCAACTCCTACTCTACTCGAAAGGTAAAAGACTGTTCTCATTTATTGTTCCCCCTGGACTTCCTTTGATTAGGGCAGCGGTCGATTTGTCTGTTAACACAATCCAGAAAAGTACCCAGGAAGGGCAAAAAACAGCAATCCACAGCTTCAATGCAAAAGTTTAATATGAACCACACCAACACATAAACCGATTCACAAATATCATTGTGTTTTCATCCTTGGTATACAGACTTCATCAGATGCAAACAATCAACATTACACAACTTATATACGCCCCCTCATTACCCTATTAAGACAATAAAATAGTGCTTTCTTGAAACCTCTTATGAGAAAAAATATCCACTAAGGAATAAATGTGTAAAAAACTTTTTCACAAATACATTCAAAATATGCATTAAAAATTGTCTATAAAAACAATATAAACATTTACACCTATTAAAAAATACTTAAATGTATTTAAAAATATTTATTTGCAAGACAAATATATCTAAAATGTGTTTAAAAAGACATTCCCCCAGATTTACTAATCTACCGTGCAGGACTAGTCTAGTCCTGCATGGAAGCGCCCATTTAGAAGCAGGATGACAGCGTGCCATGCATAGTAATGAAGGTGCACTGCCCGAGCTCCCAGGCTTACATGGAGTGTGTACGAGTGCAGGGGGCGTGTCTGGGAGCAGTGCTCTCAGAATAAACATGCCTCTGCAATGTTGAACAGCAGAAAGTGGAAATAAATGAGTGAGACTGCTCATAGGTGTCCACATATCCCCAGCAACAGTCCCCCGTGTGTACAACAGCAACAGGACATAAAAATAAAAAGAAGAACCCCCTGTATTGTTTTCTAAAACTATGTGTACAGCTAACCGTGTGCCCATTGCTTAGCTAGGGTTAAAGCAGCCTAAAAGGCTGAAGAGGATAACAAGGATGATATATGCAAATGAAGCATCTCGGCAATAGTGTAGTGGGCAGAGCGTTCACCTAACGAGTAGGCATTCCCAGTTCGAGTCCCAGTGCAGCACAGTCTATTTTACATGGCAAATCATGGTATAAGCAATATTTGTATTGCAAAACCCACTAAATAACATATATTTATGAACTGGAGTACTGCAGGAAATGCACATGTGAAGAGTCAGTATCATAATGAATAAGGCAGCAGTAAGCACACATAAGTAGTAGTAACCATATGTAAGCACTAGTAAGCGTGTGCAAGTCCATTTGCGCAGGGATAAGCACTGCCTACACAGATAAAGCAAAGGAGAAGCTAACTGGGTTTAAGAAACTGTGACTGGAAGTTAGCAGCGCTTACCTCCATGCAAACCCACGCAAACCCGCTTACAACTGCATTAAAGTGCCTTAATCACTCTGTATCCAATGGCCGGTGTTCTGTCCAGCAACGAAATAAACAGCCTCTGCAAGGATCAAACCCAGGACCATGCACACCATACACAAAATGATTGACCAGTAAGCCATGCCAGATATGCATAAATTGTATGTTGTCAGAAACAAAACCCCAGCCCAGTCATGCAACAGTACAGAGAATGTATACCTACATCTAGATGTATGTGTGTGTATAAATATATTACTATCTAAATGGATACAGCATACCTATATATGTAGTTTTATATATATATATATATATATATATATATATATATATATATATATATATATATATATATATATATATATATATATATATATATATACACAAATATATGAACATATATACATGCAAATGCCGACATCTACACATATATATGTCAACACCTATATGTCGACATATACACAGCAAGTTATATATATGTATGAAAATATATATCTCCATAGGTATATACGGATATAGGTATAAATATGTAAGCAAATATACATACCCATATATGTATATATGGCCAGAAATCTGTAGATAGCAATGGTAGGTTAACAGAAACATATATGTCCACATGCACCATTAATGGGCTTGAGAGGCCCCAAACAATATACATCTCATACGAATTGGCATACCCCACAGGCAAACACGTCCTTCCTGCAATATCCTACCAAGCTCATTTTATTGCAAGTGTTTCATTTAAATAGGGATTTAAATTAGTCTCCTTTTATGTTTCACATGTTTATATCATATTCCCCTCTCCCCCACCCACTAAGTGGGCTGACCAGTACACACCCATCCAACCCAGGCCATCCGCGACCCATACATTCATTACCCACAGTTCCACTCCCCACTGCACACACGCAGCCACCATCACTTCCCTGGTTACTAGCTTGTAGCTACCACACCACCACATATTGCCCACCCTACACTCTCCCCCCCTCGGGACCCATCCTGTATGTTGTCCCGACCCAAA
>NC_056732.1:1763261441-1763326441 GCF_019279795.1 Protopterus annectens
GAAGGAAACATGAGTATTACAATATGGTAGAAATATGCAAATGAAGCAGAACAGCAATAGTGTACTGGGTAGAGCACCCGACCAATGAGCAGGTATTCCCAGTTCGAGTCCCACTGTAGCACAGTCTATTTTACATGGCAAAGCATGTTATAACCAATATTTTTGTTGCAAAACCCACTAAATAGCTGAAATATATGAACTGGAGTAGCGCAAGAAATGCATATGTGACGTATCAGTGTCAGATGGAATAAGGCACTAGTAAGCAGGTGTACACACAAATAAGCAATAGTAAGCATATGTACACACTAGTAAGTGGGCTTAAGGCCTTACAACTGCTTTAAAGTGCCTTAATCACTCTGTATCCAATGGGCCTTTGTCAGTCCAGCAACAAAATAACCAGCCATGCAGGTCACTAACCCAGGGCCCTATACACCATAGTCCCAGTAGCTATCCACCAAGCAATAACAGAAGTACAGAAGAATGAGGTAGTAGTGAACATGTCCTCACCATAGTATAACCAAACTGAACCTGTGAAAGCATCAGTATACAGTCATATGTGCCATAGCTGACTACAAAACATACTTATATGAACTGGAGTACTGCAGTAAGTCCAGATGTGAGGTGTTATTGTAATTAAGTGTAGAAGTTCCCAGGATCCCATACAGTGTATGTACACATGTCTCAAGGATACATGACACATATATAACAAGTGATGAAGGGGAAATCAATGCCAAAAGGCAAATATCATGAAAATCATATAATACGCACCGTTAAGCATAGCACAGCACTGGCTCCCAGACTACTGGCAGGATACTACCAGTGGGAAAAACAGTGTCAACCTGCTAAGTCTACTCTTAAACAAACGCATGTCTGTTCCTGGTGAGATGACCCCAAACATACTGTTAAAAAGAGTCCTCGGGGTAACATACCATGCCTCAAAGGTAAGCAAAGACGGTAACGTATGTTCACGGAGTAAATGTGTGGGAAGCCTGAAGATCCATGGGTTGGGACAACATATGCAAATGGTCCCGAGAAGTGGAGAGTGGACAGTGTGTAGTGGTGTGGTTAGATTCAGCTGGAACGTATAGAAAGGATGAATGATGTGGAGGAGGAACAGGGGGGAAGGGAATGATGGGTATGACATTATGGACCGAGGCATGCCAGGGTTGAATGAACCTGTTCTAATGGGACTGGCCCGTAGATGTCAGTGAGAAAGGAGGGGGGACACAGGGAAGGTACTGAGACATACCATTTCCCATGGCAAGCCACATTATGGGTAATATGTATGTTGCATAACCCTAGGAATAACATATATATATATATATATATATATATATATATATATATATATATATATATATATAAACTGGAGTACTATGGCCACGAAATAACACATATATATATATATATATATATATATATATATAAACTGGAGTACTGCAGGAAATGCACATGTGAGGTGTCAGTTTCATAATGCATAAAGCAGTAGTTAGGTTAAGCAGCAATAACCTGTAGTAAGCATATGTCAGCACTAGTAAGCGAGTTTATATCTACAGGATCAGCGAATCTGATGCAAACTATCTGTAGGCATATGTAACCTGAGGTTTGTGTTTGCATGACAGTAATCACTGCATACACAAAGTAAGCAATTTTGATGCTAACCTGGTGTAACTGGATGTTACCTGCAGTTGGCAACGCTTACCATCGCGCAAACATGCTTACAACTGCTTACAAGTGCCTTAATCACCCTGTATCCCACCGCCCTTGTTCAACCATGCAATATAATTGGCAGCCACTGCACGACCCGAACCCAGGACCCTGCATACCACAATCATAGTGAATTAATACTACGCCATGTCGGATATACATAAATCCCATCTATTCCCAGACATATCATGCAGCACAGTCAATCTGGATAAGGGGAATTGTACTAATATCATAACACTCAACCTCTTATTACAAACATTCTGGACACAGTGTGACAAAAATGGGGTACAAATTGGGATGAATGTGAAATATTGTTCATATACATGTAAAACGTTGCTAGTTAAACAGTGGTCTGTTGTAATACACATAATCTGAATGACATGATGTCTGAAACTCTAATGTATCAGCATTCCTGACTGACCACATGCCTGACATCATCCACATCAATTGGTCAGACGAATGTGGGACAGGCCAATATTGTGAGCCAATCACGCATGGACATATGGACAGTTATAGATCTGTAAATGTAGAGAGATACACAAGTACATATAAAAGTATGATTCACACATACATCATATCACATCAATAGTATATAGGTAGATAAATATCTCCATATATATATATATATATATATATATATATATATATATATATATATATATATATATATATATATATACAAATAGATATATGAATTGCAGCACCAAATATTAATAACAACTGGAACCTCCACAACAAAATAACTGTCCTTATGCGCAGTTAATGGGGGTGGGGAATAAAATGAGGGGTACCTGGTGATGACTGCTATGTTCCCCCCACTACAGCCATAACAGAAATGCTCTGCAATGCAATATGCAGCAAATGCAGTTCTTGACCCCAAGACCCACCGCAACACAGCTACAATGGTCTAACAGTAAGCCAATACAACTGTATAAAGTCAGGGCAATATCTGAAACATATCATCCAGTCCAGTCATGCAACTGTACAGAGAATGTATAGCATCATTTAGATGTATCTGATGTATATTAACATCTAAACTGATACAACATATCTGTATGTGTATAGATATATGTATAGCTTTCTAACACTATATACATATATATATTACTATACATGAACACATATACATGCAAATGCGTACATCGACACATATATGTGTCTGCACCTATATGTCTACATATACACAAGTTACATATGTGTATGCAGATATACATCTATGCAGGTATATACGGACATAGTTATGTATATGTCAGCAGATATATGTATATATATATATATATATATATATATATATATATATATATATATATATATATCGATATTGGTATATATGGCCATACATCTGTAGAGTGCAATGGCAGATTAACAAACACACATATGTCCACATGCACCATTACTGGGGCTGAGAGGCCCCACACACTATATGTCTTGTACACCTAGGCACCCCCCCGGCTAAACACATCCAACTCGCAATACACTATCAAGTGTTGCAGATTCCGTAACCAGGACCTGACACGACATGGGCACAGAAAGTTAACAGTATTGCATCCCACCTGTATGATGTCAGGCTGGTATTGTTGACATATCATGCAGTACAGTCTGCCTCCCAAAGAAATGTAAAATGTGGTAGCCATCAACATCCCCAGGATAAAGATACACAGACACAGATATGCAGATACATATATAATATGTACATAGGTACATATCTATATATATATATATATATATATATATATATATATATATATATATATATATATATATGGATATACATGTGACTACACATACACATACACATGCAGATATATCTACAGTAGGATACATATCTAGATGATGCACACATATGGAATAGCTACTATGCCTACAGCTAACACCTGAACAACTAGACACTGTATGGGCCACCCATAAAAATGGCAATCATTGCCTGCAACATATACCCACAAAGAGGTCATAGGGAAAACACCTCGCATAGGTTTGTAGAAATTGAATAACTTTCATTGTGTACTATTACAGTTCTATATGCCATGTCATATAGCTGTTCAGACACTAACATCAATATAAATAGAGGAATGCAACCGAGAAACAGCCATACTAATACAGTAGTCTGGAAAGGTTCACAACTGTTGCTGTCCAGGCCAAGCCCTTAAAATTGTACAATAGTGAGGACAGACTGGGCCACAGGATACCAAACGATCAACAGTATGTAATGCAGGTGTATAGTTCAACAGCCTCTATCTACACTCTGTACAACAGCAGTGGGTGGTAAAGACAACATGTGACCAAATGGGTTGTAACTGTGACATAACAAGGCATTACTGACACCATCACATGCACACTGACAAACAGAACAGTCTGTCTGGCAGGAGGCAGTAGGCTTGCAGTAACCGAATATATGTAAGTAATGTAAATATAGGTGAAGTATACTGCACTTTACATCCAGATACCTTAAGGTAGCTCACCCCTGATACCCCAACATATTTAACAGCCTAGGTCATTTATGATCCCCCCAGACTCAATAATACAGGGCCATATACCACTGTTACATACACTGGCCTCTGGAGTGCATAAGAGCACACATGTAATCCTTTCTCAGACAAGTACAGATCTTTTTCCTAGATGCATCCCCTCTTTCTTTCTTTTTTCTCTCTCCTCTTAACTAAAGTGATTAGCCTAGAAGGAGAATTGGTATGCTGGAATCTGTGTTAATATTTTTGTATCCCTGATATTGTATATGATAGACTATTTACACTTTACTGCATCTCCTTTGTTGCATTTTCTATTATAGGAGATAAATTTGTTTTTTTTTTCTTTTCTTTTTTTGTATTATCTCAATGCATTAACCTCTGTTCACTGTGGAGCTTTTCTCCCCGGGCCTCCACTGAAAATGGACATGTATCCAGTCGGACTATCCTGGTCAACAAATGTAAAATAAAATAAATAAATAAATGTATTGTGTAGGTGACGCCCACACATATATGGCCCCAGCCCCACCATATGTGTTGGGGATACAAGAGAAGTGGACTGATGACAGCAATGGCAGTGTGATATACTCTCAGCCCACTATGGAACACCCCCCCCGCACCATGTGCAAAGCTTAATATGTAGATCATGTACTGATAGCACTCAATACACACACTGCAAGTGGAATATCTGACACAGGACCTGTGTGGTGGACAGAAAACACATGATAGGCACACCTCTGGCCACCAAGAGGATAGGCCCACAGTTGAGAACTGTGCAGACAGACTGCATTCCAAGGTAAAGTAGTATGCACACACACACACCCTGTAACAACTGTACTATACAAAGCATAACACAACTCTACTCATACTCTGTCTGCAGTTCCTGAACCTCCTACAAATATATAGCTGCCCTGAGTGTGCCGGTTCAACTGTAAGAGGTATTGCTACCTGCTGTCTGTAACACTGATGCCCACACATATGAAGGACTGCACAAACATCCACAGAATGCCCAGGTTATGTCATCAAATATAACTCCTACTGTACACAATATGTGAAGCAGTCTGATATTTCACTGGCTTGTTAGCAGATGTGATGACACTAATTATGGTGTGCAGCACATACGCACCATGTCATGCACTACATATGGACATAGGTTGACAGAGTTGTGGCTGGCAGCACATACACAGGGCCAATAATGAAATGTTGCTGTGATAACCTCACACATTTACTGTTGTAACAGGGTTTGTGGCAACATATGCCCTATGAGGGATAAGACGCCAGTAACTGTCATGGCTTTCACCATCTACAGACTGCAATCTTCACACTACCGTCTGCAGTCCACAGATAGATGCTCTGTTAGTAACACATGAAACCAAAGGCACAACACACTGCCCTGTCTGCAGATGACCCTGCAGATGGGGATTCCACATAAACATGGAACTGACATGGCAGGTATGGAGACATGTAGGAAAGACATATCCACACACACACACTCACTGTTAAACCAACAGTATGATATTTGCAGTATAGCAGCACTTACAGTCTGCAGGCTGTGTGTTGTGTGTTGCCCTGTGTGTTGCCCTGTTTCCACAGAGTATGTTGTTAGAGGTACATTCCCAATCCATCTCAGATGCTGGTTACCAACCAACAGATCTAGTTCCTGCTCACAGTGAATGACAACGGCCAACACCAACATGATGTACCTAGATATCGGAGTGTGTTTCCATGCAATTGGCTATGGGAATGTTACCACAACTGTTCCACATGCAATCAGCTAGGGAAGGACTGCAATTCGTGCAGAGGCCATCAGCTGATCATGAGCATTACTTAAAATACACATGCTGCTGCCTAAGCAGGGCAGGTGTAGGTCTCCACATCCACCAGAGAGGGAGTGGGAGAAGCAGACAGAGGCAAAAACATGTCAGGGAGGGGTGGGAGAGTAAATCTGCAGCTTGTTCATGTCACACACCCACCAGCACAGGGTATCAAACCCCTGACAGCTATGTAGTGCTATCACAGTTTGATGCAGTTTTTGAATGCGCCACATGGGTTACCTGTTGTGGAGCCCTCAGAACATATATGTGATGGTGAGTGACATCTGCAACAGGGATTCATTAGATATATGGTAGGTGATGTACATGTGCCTGTCCACATGAATAAGTGCCAGTGTCAACACAGCCACACTCTCAAGGGATACTCACACATTGACACACTTGGCAGGACCAGGAGTACAACTCATCAGTAGCGGGATTGCTACAACACATCACTGTGCAGGTATCACATGCACCACATGGGTCATACGTAGGTTGTATAGGCAAAGGGTACGAGGAGGTGTCTGACATCAGACTGCATGGTTCAGTATGCCCATGGGGGTTGTAGTGAGTGTGGATGTGAACATACGCATCATACAACACACAGACAAACTCACAGGGTGCCAGTACTGACATGCATGTGTGCATGTCTGCATGGGTATGTGGTGGTCGACTGTGGCAGCAGGCTATACAAGGGTAGGTGATGGGTATACCTTGTCATCAGGCCACATGACAATGGTCTGCATTGTGTCTTAGGGCTGTAGTTTCCGCACTTGCCCACACAGGTGGGTATTGTATCCTCAATCCAGTCACCTGGGTGACTATTTTGTGTGGCCAATGCTGTGCATTGCTTGCCATGTATGTGTTCCTTAGTCCATGACATGGACAGTGTCTGGGATGTGCACACCTCCCACATGCATGGACAGTGACATGTGGAACTGTACCTGGGGTGTGTGGCCCATGTAGTGAACACAGATTATCATCATATGTGCCAGTCTTGCCCAATTGTGGCAGAGACCAGTAATGGACACCAGGTTTACTCTGCACTTACATTGATAGCATGCTAACATCATTCCATGGTGTCAGTGGCATCTGTCCATACAGGGAATGTTGTCTGGCATGTTATTAGGCATGGTATGTCCATTGTGGGTCACATGTGATGGCACCACCGGTGGTGCAGGTGTCCATTGGTGAACATGGGGAGGTGGACGGTCAGCATGTACATACATATTGGACAGATGGACAGGGTGACTTTCCCTCTGCAGCCACTGCTATCACTCCATAGTTACTATCAGTGGGCAATATGCATTGTACTACCCACATATTGCCTGTTGCCTAGGCATGTGTATGTGTGCATGAGACATGGGTGGAGAGTGTGCTCTGGGTAATACTGTGGTTGCTAACTGTGAATGCCTGGCCTTGATGTCACATGTATGGGTATGGCTTTGAACCCCAGCCTCTCAGCTATTTCACATCTGTTACCCCTGTATGGTGGACATTGTGATATATAGTAGGGCCACCATATAAGAAATTTGCAAAACCTGCTCCACATTGGCCACAGGTGTCACACGCTCACAACCACCTCTACACAGGATACGAGTTACGAACACACCCACACACACACACACACACACACACACACGCACACACCTGTCAAGTCTGGGAGTAGAACCCCTACCAAACTAGTTTATTACACCACAGCACTACGTAGTTATAGTACACGCCATGCACATTACTGAAGTACTCCTTCCCCAAAGGTGTATTTCACAATGAATGACATCAGCAGGATTGCTAAATTAGGCCATTTGAAATGTACTGTGGGTGACTACCCTAAAATGCATTGCTCCCTACACAGACAGTGAGACACACACAAAACATCACAACCGACATGTGTGGGTATAGAACCCCTGACAGAGGTCTATATCACACTACAGCATGGAGCTGTTATAGAACAGACCACGGGGATTACTAACAAACTCCTTCCCCAAAGCTGTGTTTCACAATGAATGACATCAGCAGGATTACCAACGTAGGCCATTTGAAATGCACTGTGAGTGACTAGCCTATAATACATTGCTCCATATACAGACATTGACACACACAAAACATCCAGAACTGCCATGGGTAGGGATGGAACCTTACTACAGTTCTAAATCACAATCCAGCAGTACACAGTTATAGGACGCGCTATGGAGATTACTGGGCTGCAACCTTCCCAGAGGTGTATTCCTAGGTGGATGACATCAGCAGCCTTACCAAAGTTGAGTATATGAATTGTAAGGAGTGTGAGCACCCTAAAAAGCATTGATCTCTACACAGTCAGACACACACACTAACACACACACATACACACAGTTGCCAAGTCTGGAGTTAGAACACCTACCTAGCTACTTTATCACACTACAGCAGTACATAGTTACTAAATGCCCTATGGAGATTATTAGATTATTGGGCTATAAACTTCCCAGAGGTGTATTTCTAGGTGGGTGACATCAGCAGCCTTGCCAAAGTTGAGTATATGAATTGTAAGGAGTGTGAGTACCCTAAAAAGCATTGCTCTCTACACAGTCAGACACGCACACTAACACACACACACACACACACACACACACACACACACACACATATATATATATATATATATATATATATATATATATATATATATAATATATGTATATATATATATATATATATATATATATATGTGTGTATGTATATATATATATATATATATATATCACACACACACACACACACACACACACACACTTGCCAAGTCAGGGGTAAGAACCCCTACCTAACTAGTTTATCACACTACAGCAGTACACAGCTATGGGATGCACCACAGAGATTACTGGGCTACAATTCTCACACAGGTGTATTTCACATTGGAGTACCTCAGCAGGCTTCTCATAGTAGGGCTTTGGGGAGGGCGGTGTGTGCATGGGCCATAACTCATTCATGGGTTGACATGCCACATGCAGGCACACATGGAGTCATATGTCACAGATATGTGTATACAGATGCTAGATGGCTACTTTCTTGTACAGTATTGTTGCACAGCTGGTACATGCACCACATAGACTGTAATGCTGACAGATACTGGTGGCTAGTATCTCCAGTGAGTGACACGTGCACCTCATGTGTTTGGGGCCCTTTGGCTGTGTGCTGGGTGGGACAGGCCTGGATGGATCCTTCTCATAGTCACCTTCTTCCACCTACATCCACACATCTACATACATCTACCTTTGGCTTTTTATAGTGTGTCGCCCTGATATATATGTCTGTATTCCTATCCACTGTGTGTTCAAGGCATGAGTGGTGCATACTGACAAGTGTCTGCACTAACATCTGCAACTGCCAGATATGTCTGGTCCACTGGTGTTTGCAGTCATGGCCTTCATGTGTTTAAGTGTGGTAGCATGCCCAGTATGACCTTTCAGTACGTTGTTCACTGACATTGCCTTCATTTCTCTAAATGTGTGAGCATGCCCAGTATGGCCATCTGTAGTGGATGTGTGGATCATGGCCAGGTAGTTTGTGCTGCAGTGCTGACCTTTGTGTTGTACACCAACAGGTAGCATGCTGTGTTCTGCAGAGTATCCATTGATCAGTTGGCTTTGACTGTTGCTACATTTCTGCATAGCAGGGCGGGGCACACCTGACTGTTTCTACATTTATACACAGTAGTGAGGGGGCACACCTGACTGTTATTACATTACTATGTAGGCTGGGGGGCACACCTGACTATTTCTACATTTCTACACAGGGTTGGGGGGGCACAACTGACTGTTATTACATTGCTATGTAGGATGGGGGGGCACAAGTGACACTTGTACACGTTTACTATGACTGTACTGGTATGTCATGTACTCCATTTCATTCTGTATTGCTAACTATCCTGCTGACTAGAGGCACACTAGTGTATTACAGATCATCGCTTTAGTTGCCCTACATATTATTGTCTGACTTTCTACCCTTCAGAACTAACATCCCACTGCCTGCCCTGCTGTATCTGTCTGTGAAGGCCTGGAAGTGGGGTTAACCATAGCCATCATTCTGGGCCCAGGGCCCTGTTTGGGTTTGTCTACACCTGTCCTGCTGGCTGCGACTGTTGTTGGATATGTGAACTGTCCTGACTGGCATGTGTGGGTCATATGGACACACATGTTGCTCAGCACCTTTCCTGCAGTGGGTTTTGTCACCCTGTGTAGTACTGGCTACTATGATGACTTCAGTATGTGTTACATATGTCAGGGTGCCATTATGGGTGTCTACTGTCTGCAGTCACCCAATTCCCTTGCATGCTCACATCCATACCATAGCTGCAGGTGACAACACATTCTACTCCATTTGGCAATTGGTAGGCTGATTGACTTACCTTGTGGGTGTGCCAGAGGGCTGCCTATGTCGGATGGACATAGTACACTCCCTATACATTGTTGAGTAGAGGTGGTGTCATGTTTGGCATCCCTTTTACTGTATGTGCGAGTCAGAGAGAGGTGTAATTCCCTGGGACCCTACTGTGTCAGTGCATGTGCTATGCATTGCCTCTTTGCCAAGGCCAGGGCATACTGGGCACACCTCCATCTGCCTACTGGGGCAGGCTCAGGTTCTTCCTCCTCCAGGTCACTCTATGCCTGTGCAGGCCTTGGCATTGGTGGGTGGCTGTGTGGCCCTGCGCCATGCTGTTCCAGCTGCAGCTGTTTCTGCAGGATCATATTGTGTAGCATAGCACATACCATAACAATTTGGGTACATGGAGCTGATGAATACTGAAAGGCTCCACCGGAAGTATCCAGACACTGGACCCGTGACCTGAGCATCCCAAACACATGCTCTATTATATGTCTGGCCTGCGCGTGTGCCTCATTATGGCATGCTTGCTCAGGTGTGTATGAATTTCTGATGCATGTCATCAGCCACGGCTCCAGTGTGTACCCAGCATCACCCACTAGGTGACCGTAGGGGATGTCCCCATTGGCAAATCTCTGGTACAGCTGAGTCAGATGCCATATGTGGGAATTGTCATAGCTTCTAGGGCAGCCAGCACACACATTCATTATAATGCCCTGGGCATCACATACGACCTGGCTGTTGATGGAGGGGATGCCCCTGCAGTTGATGTAGACCCTATCCTGCTCACTGGGTGGTGCTTTGATGCATATGTGAGTGCAGTCTATAGCACCCACTACCCCAGGGTATTCTGCTATTTGGTGGAAGAGACACATAGTGCTGGTCAACACCTCATGGGTGTTGAGGAAATATATATGCTCACTGGCATGTGCTGACATGGTGGAATACTCTGGGTGCTGATGCCTGTGAGATCCCCATGATATCCCCAGTTGTGCTTTGGGAGGTACCTATGGCTAGTATACCTAGGCCTAGACATACCTTGGTATCCACTGGGATGGGTTCCCCTCGATCAGTTTGGTGTGTCAGGTGTGGCCAGCACAGTTCAACAATTTGATGTAGGAGGTCCCTGTACACCCTATAGCGCTCCACTATCTCCAGCTCATGCAGCCCCTGGTAGGTTACCCTGGGTCTGTACACTCTTCTCCATCTCCTCACTGTGGGTTGTTCAGCAGCATGCACATCCTCACCACCCTCAGCCTCTTGCACATGTTGTTCTATGTTGCCTGTTGCAGCCCTTCTCATTTTGTAGGTTTGTTTGTTAAAATCTCCCCACATGTATACACTGGTGGCATAGAGTGTGGGAAAAACCAGTGTGGAAGGTGTTTGCTGGGCTGGGCTGCTGCCTCTGTAATTGGCTGCGTCTGATACATTTCACATGCCAGCTAAGCTAGTTCTCCTTGTTACCTTCCTACTGCTGTTTTCCCTTCCCATTGCCCTTCTGTTTAAGCTCGGGGGCACACCGCACAGAGTACTCAAATGTGCACACTGCTGCTATTTCCTGGTTTAACTTCTTTTTTCTTCCTGTAAAACCCGGTGCATGGCACGCACACCCGCTTACACTTTGTAGAGAGTGCTGGGCAGGTTTAGACCCACCCCCTAGCTTTTGTGTTATCCTGGGAGCATATCCAAGCTACAGGGCTCCAATCCACTTACAGTAGGCCTGGCACACCCACCTATGATGTCACCTACCTCATTGTCTTGCATTCATACTCTTACACTGTTGGGACCTGCCTCACATGCTGGGGACAACTGGGATTCACTATCCTTCCCCTCATTTGCATAGGATTGCCTGCTAATGCATAGTTACATGTGTCACACTGAGCCTCCCCCCTAAGCAACCACTATTCACTGGCTAGGTTGTCTTTTGCCTGCCATTAACTTGCATGGCAGAATACTGATTTTAGTTAGAATGCTTGTTTTAGGTTTATTTTCTTATTTTCCCACTGATCCTGTTTGCACGCCGCTGCCCTATGCTTAAACAGCTGTGATTGGCAGAAATACAATAAAAGTTGTATTTTTTACTTTTTTGTATTGTTTGCAATGCCAATGGCTTTGTACTTGACCATTGGCATGCTTCCTCCATGATATGCAGCCTTTATTTGGAGCTGTCATGTCTCTGTTCTGGATTTTGCAGACCCGTACTCGGTTACTAACCAAGTACATTTCTACAGATTACAGTAGTTCTGCACGGCCTGATTCCAGCTAGCAGATTTACCTCATTTGCATGGTTTTCACCTGCAAATGGGGTAATTTGCATATGGGGGCTGGGAACATGCAGGACTAGTGCAAGAGCGCTCATGCACGTCAAACGAGCACATACGTGGATCGCTCGGCCACTATATTGGCAACATTACCTCTTACACTAATCATGCATGCCATGCAAACTTTTGAAAATCCGGGGGATTATTTGAGCTTTGTTTTGTAAATGAAACTTGCAAAGTGGTGAAATACTAATACAAGAGCTCTGTCTTGTGGCCTTAAAAATTACATCCATTTTCTAATCAGCAGTGGAATTTTCTGAATACTTTATTACCTAATACCTAACGTAATTCTCATTTATACAAGCACATCATTATGTTTATTGCAGAAAATAAATAATTGATAAAAAAGATTAATAAAAAAAAAATTACTCATGTTAAGTGTACATGTTTTTATGTTTTCCCATGTTACAATTTGGCCTCTCATTTTTAACAGTGGAGCTATGGAAATATTTGCATTCAAACCAGGTGTAACAGTGGCCTGCAATGTGATTTGCTACCACATCTCCCTGTATTCAATTTTTTCCTCCCATAGCCCCCCTCTTATTTCCTTCTTCACCTCTTCTAAAAGAAAAAATGAATAGTATACACTCTTATATTCCTTTGAGTGTTTAAACAACACATTTGTCTCTTTTTTAGTTTGTATGTCATAGTAGTCTTCATAACTCATTTTCCTTAATTTATGTTCTGTTTTCCCTATATAAAAAGACTTGCATTCTTCACAACTTGCAAGGTAAACTAACCAGCAGAATTTCAACTGGAAAATTAATTTCCAACTATCCACCTATTCCTACTAGCTAAGAATAATTTTCCTTATTCACAATATAGCCACATCGCAAGCAGCACCCACACTTGTAGGTCCCTTTCTTTCTTCTAACAACATTACCATACTTGTGATCAGCCTGTTGCAAGCATTTCAGATTTTGAGAATTTTGGTATACGACCTTTAATGTGCCTTAGGGATGTCCCCTATATCAGTAAACACTAAAAATTTTCCCATTCTGTTTTCTTAATTCTCTTAACCAGACCTGCACTAGCAATAAATTCTAGAACTACAGCCTTGCCAAAGTCTTCGTTGTGACCTTCATTCACTTCTACCTTCACTGACTTCCTTCCTGACTTGTTGAACCATCTCTGTCAAATAACCCCTTTCCTTGAATAACATCTCAAGTAAATTACTTTCTTCCTCAAATCTTCATCAGTAGAGGTAATTCTGCTTGCCCGCACATATTGCCCCTTCATAATATTCCTTTTGTAGTGAAAGGGATGTGTACTATCATAGTGCAGGTAGGAGTTAGAAAATGTGGCCTTTCTAAAAATTTTAGGATTTAATTTATTCTTCTTCTTGCAAATTTCAAGAATAAAATATTATAATCTTTCATGGGAAAAGCTGTGGGTGAATTCCAAAAATTTAGTTGTATTACTCAAAAAACTACAAATTATTTTAATTTGTCTAGGTAGGCTGTCCACAAAATGCATATATCATCCAAAAACCTACTGTAGAGTGTAGCCCATAGGAAGATCAATTTAATTCTTAAAGAATTGGTTGACAAAGATATGATTAGTCAAGATACCTACCTCTGCTTAATTATGTACAAACCAACAGTACCAACTATTTTTTATTACCAATGACCCTGCATTTGATTATATGAGTTATGAGAGAAATAATAAAGACTAATAGAAGAAACCCAATGTTTTAAAAAAAGTAGTCTAACCTTCATGATGTGCCTCAAGTTTCATTAAGTCAATCGCATTGGTGTACAAACTAACATTGGAAACCTATATGCTCATGGGCACAGCATGCAAAGTGGCTATGAGGACCTATATATTCACATACATTGCAGATGAGGTGGAGATATAAATTTACGCATTTGCACGAGGTGCTACATATTTGGTGGATGTTAGAACACAAGCACTGAATACAGATGGGTAGCTAGGCCATTTGGAACCCAAGGTGAGACCCTGAGTTGGCACCCCCCAGCAGCAAAAAATTTTTTTGAACAGGTGTTAGAAAAGATATGCCTTGATACCAACTTTTCATAAAAACACAAAAACAGAAAAGGAGGCACAAAAGCATGTCCAAACATGAAGTTTTATTTGAAGTTTAAAACATTTTTCAGAGTTAATCATTTAACTGTAATGTAATGCATAATCAAACACAAGCAATTTAAAGAAATTGCACATGTATTAAAAATAAAGCAGAGTTCAGCACAAACCACATCTCTTTGCAGGTAAATGCTAACAGCAGCATAACAAACTATACTATTACTAGCTTGGTTAATATGAACTGCAACACATAAAAACATGAATAAACTGTGTCTGCAGCACAGACAGAAAAATCATTACCCAAGGGAGAAGCAGTTAAAATATACACCCTCACCCTTCAAAATATATCTGTAATGTATACTGCACAAAAAGTTTAGCATGCATAGCAATATCATTTGTACCTGAAACTTACATCATGTTGACAGCCCCTTGTAACACAATGTTTTAATAGTTACTGCTAGTTCAGGAAACACTGGATCATCTGCACAGCAATGTGTGGTTTATTGTCTGCTAACAGCATGTCCCAGTAACATAATAAGATACTAGACATGTAGTGTGCATTTACTGTTTAGCAAAAGAGATGTGCTCTACAAGAAAATTTAGGCTGTACCTCTGATTGCCTTGTTTCAGTTATAAAATGACCCTGAAACCTAACAAATAAAGATAAATACAAAGTATAAGCAAGTAAGCAAAATATGAAATCAAAAATTATTAGAGAAAAGAAATGGCCCCTTGGATTAAATCACATCTGACAGTATGAGTCACATTTATTTCCTTCAGGACTAATCTAGAGAGCTATATGGCTACTCCTATGATTTGGCATGTCTTGCTGTTCTTGAAGCGTGGATACATCTTGAGAGTGATAACTGGCAAAGCACACATGATCTTTAAACTTATTTGTCTTGTAGATCCTTTAATCCTATGGTCTTTTGTTTTCATTTGGGCATTCTGCATATTCCCATCACTGTTGCAGGGGTCTTCCCTCCTTTTAGAACTGTATATATGCAGTCTATTGGATTGACTAGGTTGTTAAAAGATGAGTTTCTAACCATCGCAGTGAGTATTTTTGTTTTCTTCGTGGTAGTTTTCCTACAGCAGTGAAAGGACACAAGATTAAATGATGATATTGGCTACTGGCATCCACGTGGAGCTCAATCGGTGCCACAAAGCCAAGTTTCTGTATTAATTTTACTTAAGGTATCCGTTCTGCATCAGGGCTAGTCACCCAGTGGTGAAACAAATGTCTCTTGCTGAACTCCTTTAACATAGCGACACAGTGTGTAAAAAGCAATGGAGATCTTGCTTTTTCCGTTGCTTTTTTTTTAAACCTGTCTCGCTATGTTAAACCCATTTAACATAGCGAGACAGGTTTAAAAAAAAAAGCAACGGAGAAAGCAAGATCTCCATTGCATTTTACTGTTCATATGTTAAATGGTTTAACATTGAGACAGCTTTAAATAAGCAACGGACATCTCCGTTGCTTATTGTAAAGATGTCTCGCTATGTTAAACCCATTTAACATAGCAAAACAGTAAAAAAGCAATGGAGATCTTGCTTTCTCCATTGCTTTTGGCCAACTCTGATGTACTGGTGAGGCATGCGCAGTACATCAGAACTGCCGCGGATGCCAGACAGCTGCGGAAGGGCAGCAAAGAGGCATTATACAATGCCATTATTTAAGAAAAGTAATTTTTTCTTTTCTTAAATAATGTCATAGTATAATAGCAATAACCTACTTCTGGGTGTGGGTAAACATGGAGTCCCAGTCTACCTTCAAAATTTCTGTTGCCATCCTCATTCTACCTGATATTCTTTGACAGTGTAGGAGCTGCTTGATCATCATGACATGATTTGTAAGAGCTGGAAATATCTCTATAGCCTGATGAACACCCTCTCACATATGTAAATGGCTGTTGAGCAACACATAAGAGACCTATACCTCAACAAGAACACACTAAAAGAATAACTGCAAGATTCCAAGAATCAGAACTAAAAAATCCACTAACTCAACTCCACCATATCCATGTAACTTATTCAGTCTCCAGGTTATATACTTCAAACATTTAATAATTCTGAATTCAAGTAGAAATATCCTAGTAATTGCTGGCTCCATTATCAGGCTCATTAAGTATAAACTCCATAGCCTGGACAAGGACAGACAGACAGCTGCCTTTCTGGTATCAGTATCAATGACATAACAAAGGATCTGCAGTCCCTTAAAAAGACAAATATGACTCAGACCTAGAGGTAGCTCACAGAGTTATTAATGACCTGAAGCTTGATCAACATTTGAAATGTTGAACATATGAAAAACAAAAGTAAAAAACAAGAAACACTTACCTAAACACTGCTAGCAGGGGAGCAATCCCCCTGCACCCCCTGGTGGGCCTCCCCCTGTAACTTAAATATATCAACTCCGAGATTGCACTATAGTGCAGGAATGGAAATCTTTCCTTTCTGCACTGTACGGACATGATGGTTCCATATAGGTGGCATTTCAAATGTTGATCATATGGTCTCGGCCATATGAAAGTCAGCATTTTGAAATGTCGACAATGTGAAGGGTTAGCCATACCTTCTGTAGCATAGCTATGTCCCCTGATATTAAATAATTTCTCTGGCATGTCTGAGCTTTAACAGCAACTCAATTTCAGTATCCAGAGAGAACTTACTTTTTAATTGGTTCAATGCCTGTCATACAGTCAGACTATGGGAAGCTCTGCATGAGAATCAATATTCATTTGACAGTTAATTATTTTTAAACAGTTTCTCCATGACACACAAACAGAACTTACTAAACTTCAGATTATCATAAATAATGCAAATTACAAATTCATAACCATGTCTAGGTTACCTTACATGGTTCTTAAGGACTGTGAATGATTTCTAAATGTATTTAACAATCTAAGCTTAAATAAAAATACCTTTTTGCTGGACGAGTTCAACTATCCATTGAATAACTGAAGCACCTGCACTGCAAAGGTTGGGTGCACTCAAATCCTCCTAGGCTAAGTACGTAAGTGTTAATAACATCATACAAATAAGTAACCACTCATTAGGGTGTAAAATCTTCTTGACCTCATTCACACTAACATTATTCCTACCTACATTACCCTTATAATATCCTCATCTATGGTCAGACCTGATCATAAATCAGTAATCTGCATCAAAACCTGAAGTAACAAACACCTCTGAAATGAAAAACTTTAAAAAGACAAATCTGTTATCAGATATAATCACCTATCAAAATTTAACAAAATGATTTCCAGTATGAATGATACCCCAGCTATATTTTATTACAAAAAATGTACTCATATCTAACAAGTTACATAAACCATCTAGTCCCAGTCAGAATAAAAGTATATTGGAGAATATCAGCATCAAAAGCATCTGCAATAAAGGGAGAAAAAGGCTAGTAATGCCATATAATACATCATAATCTACTCATTAAAGAGTCTGTTAAAAAGATCAGCAGCATTTAAAAGCTGCAGTAAGGAAGATGAAAGCAGAATATGAATTAAAGACATCATCCAACATCCAGAATAATCATAAATGCTTCTTTAACTACATAAGACAATTAAGATATTGATAATAACTTGCAGATAAATTTACTAACAGTTTCATTCCTGAGAAAAAAAACACCACCTCTTTGGTCCCTAACAAAATACCTGGTTACATAATTAACAGTGTCAAACACACTCTATCTCTCTCTCTATGAATCCCTCCTAAAACTGCTCAGTTTAAGCATAGACAAACAACAATATTCCTATCATAATTACACTCCGTAAAGGGTGCTTCACCAGAATAAATGGGGACTACAGTCCCGTCCACCTAACAAGTGAAATTTACAAAAAATATATAATTTAATAGTCTCTTACATAAAAAAAATAAGGTATTCATAAAGACTTACCACAATATGGTGCTGTTAAAGAGAGATCATGTTTGATTAATTTAGTAAACTGCAAAAAAATCACTGACAGTAGAGATAGTGTATGTGCAGTTCATACCGCATACCTGGATTTGGCCAAGGCGTTTGGCACTCCTTCCCTTGCTGGGATTGTAAATTAGCTTAAGTGTCTAAATGCAAGCAGTAAGATGGATCGCAAAGTCACTGAGAGATAGATTCCCATATTGATAAAGTAGCAGGTGGGTCCGAAGAATACAAATAAGCTGACTAGTCACATTTATCAGGTGTCAGTACTCCTGATCGGCATCTGTTTCTTTGATCTTCAAACCACTAACCAGCTATATAGCTAACTACAGTTGTAGATGACTACAAAGTTGGGTGTTTGCTGAACATATGATGCCATGTTACTGCAGTAAAAGCCAAAAAGCTCAAAAGAAATGGTGTATTAAACATTACTTTAATTGAAATGCAAACAAGTCTAATATTGTCACCTTTGGTAAATGCATGCTTACAGCAGCTTCCAGTAGAGATAGCATCCCTCTCCAGAGTCCATTTATCAGAAATATCAGCACCCTCTTAAACAGCTCCCTTACTTTTGTCTACCACATGGCAATAATAGTCAAGAAATCCTTTTATAGTCCCCAATTAATAACTCAAATTTCATCCAGGTCAAAAAAATCCTAATATTCCCTTGTAATCTGTCCTGATCAGACAAATTATAGAATACTATGCATTTTGTCATGTTCTTCTATCCAACCACATGACATAGTTAGTTAGAATGTTCTGGTTCCTAACCTAAATGGTCATTGGACTAAAGACCATTAGCTACCAAAGAAGGTCTAAAGCTTCATCCCCATGCTATCATCTCTTAGAGACTCTTGCATGATGATTTATGTCTAGCATTCTGTATTATTACTGACCCAACCTTCATTGACCGTCTATGCCACAACAAAACAAATGGTTCAACAAATACTTGAACTAAAGTCTTGACTCTCAATCAACAGATAAATGAGACTTACTGGAAGGACAGATTTTAATATTTCCTGTCTCTTGAATAATCTTCTATTACATAAAAAAGGAATAATACCCTCACTTCCTTCATTGCAAATCCTGACAAATGGATGTGCCCTATAAATTCACCCAGGCCTGACCTGTTTCGTATGACTGGAGACAAGAGGTACCAGACTGGTTTTAAAGGTTGCTAGGGAAGTACTCCTTGAAACATCATGGCACTCTATTCCAGAGCTGGAAGATACATTGAGTTAACATATTTGTTGCGCCACCTGTTGCTGATGAGGTGGTAGTACAGATTTTGGTCTCCAGATCAGCTGTTTCACCACTGGATATATTTATGTGAAAATTTCAAAGAGCGCTGGATCATTCATAGTATATAAGGCTAAGCAGAGATCACCCCTAGTATTTTAGTGTATAGGAGTTACTAAGAAACCTGAGATCTTTTTGTTTAGGAAATGTTGAAGTTTTATAAGGCCATGTCAAACCCTGATTTGATGAATATGCTTCACCTCAAAAAATCTAGATCCCTCAGAACCACAAGGGCGGGAGACTTAAACCTTGACACGGTTATTAATAGAACGTGCTGGAGGGACAGATTCATCACCCAGAGACTCCCTATGCTGTGGAAGAAAATCCCGGTACATGTGAGGCAGAGCACCTCGCTGGCCTTGTTCAAGAGGAATCTTGACCAATGGATGGGGATGTAGATATACCCCAGGGATTACTTCAGTGTCACTGCTTGACAGAGGCACAGCAAAATAATAGGCATAGTTTTATTCAAACTAAAGGGGTGGCGAAAGCCAAATAACTATGGGCTAGGCTTATAAATGCCCTTGGGCAGATAGCCTAGTATGAACCTATGAACCTATGTTGAGTTGGTTAGGGTACTTCTCCCTTGTTAGGTTCATAGGTTCATAGATTACTACTAGGCTAACTGCCTTTGTGAGACATTTTAAGCCTAGCCAATTACCCCATTTGAGAATCAAACCCTGCACCTCTGGTTTATAAGGCAAACACCTTAACCATTATGCTGACCTACCACTATTGCTGACTGTAATACCACCTTTCTCTTGTTCTTTGCTAACAAAACATTAATACTTATAATGACTGAATTACACATATAGGGTTTCATCATAAATGTACATATTCAAATAACAGGATCACTACTGCACTAGAGACTCCCACACATCTTATCCCCTGTGATTTTTGTTGAAATATATCTCCTTCCTTTTGATGCTGGGCAGGAAGATGCTGTCCCGAGCTGTGATTGGCAGTCATCTTTGAGAGGAGTCTATCAAAAGAGAGAATTCTATTTCGCATTTTTCAGTCCTGCCTTCATGGGAATCTGAGGCGTTTATGCTGCCTTCCTGCTGTAGAAACATTACTTCTGTTGACATCAAACATCTTTCTTAGCAGAATAGTTTTTGGTGGTCTAGTTACCCATAATGGAAGAATATTGCATGGGCTTTTGATCCCCTTCCAGCTGTGCATACTCTGGCATCCTTGGTGTAGAGATGAGACCAGCTCTACTCTGAGGAAGTCTGGCAGCTGCAGATGTCTGAATGGAAGGTCTCATTTCTGCCTGTGACAAATTACCACACAGAAAAGAATGCACTGCAGTAGTGATCCATTTATTTGAACATTTACACTTATGTTGGGTAATAACAGCTGTGCTTCCATCAGAATATGGACAATCTTTAAACAACTGTGGCAGTCTGTAACTCGGGTATGTAATATGCGCAATATACTTTTTAGACATTTAGTATTTTAACAGTTTCTATTTCTTCTTTATTTAGTAGTAGTTGGGTGGTCATTCTTTGCCCCTGCTCCCACTAAGAATACTTTGTTGGTTTTCTTTCCCTTGATGACATTCTGATGAAATATATCACTGTGCTTGCGGTGATGCTTGGAAAAGAGTGGAACTGATATTGCAATATAATGATATACTACAGACTGCTGTTAAAATATGTGGAAAGAAAATCTTAATTTACAAATACAATGAGTGCATATACTTAGAATGTATGAGAATAGGAATATGCAAGTCTGAACTTTATTGTAAGATATCTGTTTTGTTTTTTTCAGAAAAACATAAAGACCAAAAAGCTGTATAAAAATAGTCATTTCCATTGCCACAGGAATATTGAATGTTGAGTTGCAACGTAATCAGCCTCTTCTTCAGAAAACGATGAAAGTTCACAAAGAGGAGTGAAAAGGACATGTATATTCAGCTGATGAATATCTGATGCTTAAATAATTACGCACTTAGGTCTCTCATCCTGATAAACAAAAGGAGAAAAGATAAGTAAGCAAATCCTTGTCCAGCCACACTTTTATACTTGTATAGTTCTGTACAACAGCTATTTCTTTTATGAGTGGCATTGTGGAGTTCATAATCGGTATTTTTAGACAGATGAACAATGGGCAGCATAGAGGATTATCCCCTTTTACCTCCGTGCACAGTGCAAATACCACATTTTCTTTAAAAACTACACCCCTCAATATTCTCTGTCTGCTTCTCCTTTAACTATAACAAGTCCATAACCTCCAGTATACTGGGGCTCTCATATTTCCACACTACATGCAATAATTGCTCTTCAGTGTTTTCCTCTCTGTTTAAATTTGTCAGCACTAACACTGTACTACATATAACCAAATCAAAGCATAGGTGTACTAGCAGAAACAACCAAAACAAAACAAAGTACATAGATGCATAGGAAAACAGCCATCACCAGTGTCAGGAATGAGTGTGTGTACAGGAACACATTTATTGCTCATCAAAGTACAGAACAAAGAACACAACAGGAAATAAATAGGTTTAAATATGTGTATTCAAAACAAAAGCTTTTCATCCTATTAACTAACAAAAGTGGACCTCATCAGAACTAATTCTAATTCTACATATTCAGCTTATTTATTGACCCCTCACCAGTCACATGACTAAAAAATGAAGTTAAAATTCATTTTGTTAAATTAATTAAAAACACCTATAGTAAGTACTCTAAAACCTATTCATTCAAAAACAATACTGCAAAAACATTTGTAAATACCATTCACAAAATTTATAATATGCAAGAACAATGAATATTAAAAAATAAAAAAACAACAATGAGAAATCAGTTCATAACTTGGCTGCCCTCCGTTTTAAAGTCGGTATCAATGAAACATAATCATTCAAACCTGGGGGGGGGCAGGCATTTAACTGCCACAACAGTTTTTTGTATTCTATCTTATCTTCACATGGACCACCCCTAGGATTCAGTACAATTTTCTCTAAAATAAAAAATAAAAAAATGCTTAAATGTTCCACAATTAAGAGTATGTCAACACAGTGTTACTAATATTACCTTTATTAATGTCATAGGCATGTTCATAAATATGCTTTTTAAACACCTGTTCAGTCTTTTCAACATAGAATGCTGGACAGTCAGAGCAAACTGCAAGGTATACCACACTTTCAGCATTGCAATTCCCTCTATCAGGGGATATGGTCATTTTTAAAATATTGTCTAGCGTAAAGGAATCTTTTCCTAAGATGAATCTGCATTGATTACAGGCCCCACTTTTTCTAGTTCCTTTTTTGGCACCCATAAAAG
This sequence comes from Protopterus annectens, assembly GCF_019279795.1. Classification (NCBI taxonomy): domain Eukaryota; kingdom Metazoa; phylum Chordata; order Ceratodontiformes; family Protopteridae; genus Protopterus; species Protopterus annectens. Next base: position 1,763,284,659 of record NC_056732.1, read on the forward strand.
TGTTAACATGCTCTGATTTTTCTACAATATTTTTGATGTTCCTTGCTCTCTTGTATATAAAGACTGGTTCCTTACCCAATATATGTTTTTGTTTTTTTCATCTCTTTAAAGTGTGTTCCAGTTCTGGTTTAAAATGCTGTTAATCACTCTGGAGCCCTGAATTGTATTCCAAAATCAAAGCTCTATTAAAACTAGTATTCTTATTCTTATCAAACATTGTATTACTATCACAGACGAGAAGGCAAGAAATGTAGAAAGTACATAAGTATAGTTTCAAGTATAGAAAACTTCTGGCAAAACCTCATGCTGATCAGGAGGGAATGCAGGAATGGTTCAGGAGAGGCAAATTCAAACTAAGAGATGAAAAGTTAATATTGGCATCCCAAGACAGTGTGCTACGTTCACACTGGTTTACAAAGTCCATTGAACATGTGGGAGAAACAGACAAATGTAGGTTTTGTAAAACTGAATTGGAAACACTCGCACACCTTGTTGCTGGTTGTGACATACAAATGGCAGAAGGACTGTATACTGAAAGGCATAATAATGTGGCAAAACTGTTGCACTGGTACTGAAGTGGCTAAAAAACACTGGAAACATGAGCCACAAAGCATCACAGAAAATGATGAAGTCTACATCCCATGGGGTCATCCACTACTGACAGTTCAAAAAATAGATGCTAGAAAACTGGATACAGCGGCCCAAGAAAAGAAGACAAAAATAGCACTGATCACTGAAATTGCCACACCCAGTGACTACAGTGTCCTGCATACAGAGACACAAAGGTATAAAATATCAAGATTTGCAAGCAGAAGCAAGAGCAATGTGGAAGTAGGATGCCCAGATAGTTCCAATAGTAGCAGGAGCAACGGGTTTTATAAAAAACGAGTCTACAATCATGTTTAGATATGTTACCAATGCATGTAACTCCATACGAACTGCAGAAGGAGTCATTACTGAACACTTTGAGGGTGCTGCAAAGAGCACTTTTGGCTGACATCATACAGTAGAACAATACTAATTTCATGAACTTTAATCATACTTTGACTTAAGAATGGGGTCCATTCCTGTCATGGTATTAGAAACCCAAAAGATCTGGAGAAATTAAAAAAAGAAGGTGTGATTTCATTTTTACTAACTTTAATAGACTCTCTGGATTCCATTCTGGAAAGATGTTCATCAGCTGATCCACATGACAATCCTATGCCTAATACACCCCACCCAGCCATAACTTCATCACTGATCTCCCTTACTAACTATCTGGGGTATTTGAAAGCCCATTGGTTAAAGTATACACAATCCTGTTCTAGCTTTTCAAATAAAAACCTATCAGGAAATTTCATGACACAAAGACTCCATTCATTGTTAGAAATAAGGTTTAATCAATCATGTATCACTATACACCTTTCTGCCCACCTTGCATTGAGCATAGAGGTTGACTGATGATTGGTTTGCTTGACCCATGGACCACTTTTTGAGATTTCAAATTATAGCCAATAAACATTTGCTTGGTTCAATTTTTGCCTTCTGGTTTTATTGTTTTAAAAGAAAAATATTTGAATAATTAAAAAGAATGATTGATACAATGACAATTTATGGTTATATATAAGCGTGTCCGTTTGTGAAATGATTTAGACAGCGCTCATTTGCCTTTGCATTACTTCACAATAAGGATTCAAAGAGAGACAATAACAAATCCCATTTTATTTTTATATCCAACTGATAATTGTTTTTAAATTTGGTGGTTAAAATCTGGGATGAATTGAACTTGTTTTATTTTGTCTAGCTTGATTCGCTACATATGGTTCTAGAGCTATCTGGGGTATTGTCTATCCTAAACATAATTTTAAAATTTGTCCTTTGGTTTCAAAAACATGTCTATCAGAAATCATCCTCGCAAGCCTCACAAACTGACCCTTAACTAAACTTTTCTTTTCTAGGAACGGGTGCTGACTTTTAAAATGCAAATAAGCATTCGGGAATGTTAGTTTTATATAAATATTTGAAGTGAAACTACCTGTTTATTTTGTAATTGTAGTATCTAAATAATTCACCTGTTTATCATGCAATTGGTATATATACCTCAAAAAGGGGTTGTACTATTAATATAGGTGGTAAATTTAACAGTTAGGTCAGGGCTTCCCTTCCATAGGATGAAAATATCATCCAAAAATCTAAGATATAACCTGACATGATGGAAAAGACTGGAAAAAATAAGATAGCATTATACAATTCACAAATGCAGCTGCACATGCTGCCCCCATTGCCATACCTTTGTTTAAAGATCTCTCCTTTGAAAAAAATATAATTATTACCCAGGATAATGTCCATAAAATTAATTAATCTAATGTCAACCAAGGTTAGGAAATTAAACTTAACAAGGGCTTCATGAAATAATTCTAAGCCCATATTCTGAGGTACACAAGAAAAAGATCAATCACATGAGCTGCCAAAAACAGAAAGGTCACCATCCCATAATTCAGGTTTTAATCAATGCAAAAATGCCCATGAGTCTTTGAGCATATGCATGTCCAGGTTTTGTACTGTTTTAAGTGACCTGTCCACCGTAACAACAAAAGGAAACAGCTAAGACCCATGTGCCTTTACAATTGGTGTGCCTGCAGAAATAAATGTATTGCACACCAAAGTGACCACAACATAAAATAAATAGGTTTAAACAAGTGTATTCAAAACAAAAGCTTTTTGTCCCACTAGCTAACAAAATGGGACTTCATTGCACATTTTTTAAAAAACTCTGTGCCTATCATTTCAGCAATATTTGGTATTCCAAAGGTAAATAAAAACTAGTTAAAACACCCTTTTGGACATGCAAATTCTATTTATTTCATGTTGTGGTCACTTTGGTGTGCAATAAATTTCTTTACACACACACACACACACACACACACACACACACACACACACACACACACACACACACACGCATGCGCACATACACACACGCACATGCATACACACATGCTCATTCTTGGTGTTGGTGACTGCTGTTTTCCTATGGATTAGTGCATTGTACTACATATGCTGAATTGTTTTTCACACAGTGTTCATTTCTGAATGGACTGTACTACATATGCTGAATTGTTTTTCACACACTGTTCATTTCTGAATGGACTGTACTACCTATGCTGAATTGTTTTTCACACAGTGTTCATTTCTGAATGTACTGTACTACATATGCTGAATTGTTTTCTCCATGGTATTCATTTCTGAATGGACTGTACTACATATGCTGAATTGTTTTTCACACAGTGTTCATTTCTGAATGTACTGTACTACATATGCTGAATTGTTTTTCACACAGTGTTAATTTCTGAATGGACTGTACTACATATGCTGAATTGTTTTTCACACAGTGTTCATTTCTGAATGTACTGTACTACACATGCTGAATTGTTTTCTCCATGGTGTTCATTTCTGAATGTACTGTACTACATATACTGAATTGTTTTTCACACAGTGTTCATTTCTGAATGGACTGTACTACATATACTGAATTGTTTTTCACACAGTGTTCATTTCTGAATGGACTGTACTACATATGCTGAATTGTTTTTCACACAGTGTTCATTTCTGAATGGACTGTACTACATATGCTGAATTGTTTTTCACACAGTGTTCATTTCTGAATGGACTGTACTATATATGCTGAATTGTTTTTCACACAGTGTTCATTTCTGAATGCACTGTACTACATATACTGAATTGTTTTTCACACAGTGTTCATATCTGAATGGACTGTACTACATATACTGAATTGTTTCTCACACAGTGTTCATTTCTGAATGTACTGTACTACATATGCTGAATTGTTTTCCCCATGGTGTTCATTTCTGAATGGACTGTACCACATACGCTGAATTGTTTTTCCCATGGCGTTCATTTCTGAATGGACTGTACTACACATACTGAATTGTTTCTCACACAGTGTTCATTTCTGAATGGACTGTACTACATATGCTGAATTGTTTTTCACACAGTGTTAATTTCTGAATGGACTGTACTACATATGCTGAATTGTTTTTCACACAGTGTTCATTTCTGAATGGACTGTACTACATAAGCTGAATTGTTTTTCACACAGTGTTAATTTCTGAATGGACTGTACTACACATGCTGAATTGTTTTTCACACAGTGTTCATTTCTGAATGGACTGTACTACATATGCTGAATTGTTTTTCACACAGTGTTCATTTCTCAATGTACTGTACTACATATGTTGAATTGTTTTTCACACAGTGTTCATTTCCGAATGGACTGTACTACATATGCTGAATTGTTTTTAACACAGTGTTCATTTCTGAATGGACTGTACTACACATGCTGAATTGTTTTTAACACAGTGTTCATTTCTGAATGGACTGTACTACATATGCTGAATTTTTTCTCACACAGTGTTCATTTCTGAATGTACTGTACTACATATACTGAACTGTTTTTTCACACACTGTTCATTTCTGAATGGACTGCACTACATATGCTGAATTGTTTTTCACAGTGTTCATTTCTAAATGTACTGTACTACATATACTGAATTGTTTTTCACACACTGTTCATTTCTGAATGTACTGTACTACATATGCTGAATTGTTTTTCACACAGTGCTCATTTCTGAATGTACTGTACTACATACGCTGAATTGTTTTCTCACACACTGTTAATTTCTGAATGGACTGTACTACATATGCTGAATTGTTTTTCACAGTTTTCATTTCTGAATGCACTGTACTACATATGCTGAATTGTTTTTCCCATGGAGTTCATTTCTGAATGTACTTTACTACATATGCTGAATTGTTTCTCACACAGTGTTCATTTCTGAATGCACTGTACTACATATGCCGAATTGTTTCTCACAGAGTGTTCATTTCTGAATGTACTGTACTACATTACTGAATTGTTTCTCACACAGTGTTCATTTCTGGATGGACTGTACTACATATGCTGAATTGTTTTTCACAGTGTTTATTTCTGAATGTACTGTACTACATATACTGAATTGTTTTTCACACAGTGTTCATTTCTGGATGGACTGTACTACATATGCTGAATTGTTTTTCACACAGTGTTCATTTCTGAATGGACTGTACTACAATGCTGAATTGTTTTTAACACAGTGTTCATTTCTGAATGGACTGTACTAGATATGCTGAATAGTTTTTAACACCGTGTTCATTTCTGAATGGACTGTACTACATATGCTGAATTGTTTTTCACACAGTGTTCATTTCTGAATGGACTGTACTACAATGCTGAATTGTTTTTAACACAGTGTTCATTTCTGAATGGACAGTACTAGATATGCTGAATAGTTTTTAACACCGTGTTCATTTCTGAATGGACTGTATTACATATGCTGAATTGTTTCACACACAGTGTTCATTTCTGAATGTACTGTACCACATATGCTGAATTGTTTTTCACACGGTGTTCATTTCTGAATGTACTATACTACATATGCTGAATTGTATTCCTCATGGTGTTCATTTCTGAATGGACTGTACTGGACATGCTGAATTGTTTCTCACACAGTGTTCATTTCTGAATGTACTGTACTACATATACTGAATTGTTTTTCCCATGGTGTTCATTTCTGAATGTACTGTACTACATATGCTGAATTGTTTCTCACAGCGTGTTCATTTCTGAATGCTCTGTACTACATATGCTGAATTGTTTTCCCCATGGTGTTCATTTCTGAATGGACTGTACTACATATGCTGAATTGTTTTTCACACAGTGTACATTTCTGAATGGACTGTACTACATATGCTGAATTGTTTTTCACACAGTGTTCATTTCTGAATGGACTGTACTACATATGCTGACTTGTTTTTCCCATGGTGTTCATTTCTGAATGGACTGTACTAGATATGCTGAATTGTTTTCCCCATGGTGTTCATTTCTGAATATACTGTACTACATATACTGAATTGTTTTTCACACAGTGTTCATTTCTGAATGTACTGTACTACATATGCTGAATTGTTTTTCACACAGTGTTCATTTCTGAATGTACTGTACTACATATACTGAATTCTTTTTCACACAGTGTTCATTACTGAACGGACTGTACTACATATGCTGAATTGTTTTTCACACAGTGTTCCTTTCTGAATGTACTGTACTACATATGCTGAATTGTTTTTAACACAGTGTTCATTTCTGAATGGACTGTATTACATATGCTGAATTGTTTCTTACACAGTGTTCATTTCTGAATGTACTGTACCACATACGCTGAATTGTTTTTCACACAGTGTTCATTTCTGAATGTACTGTACTACATACGCTGAATTGTATTCCCCATGGTGTTCATTTCTGTATGGACTGTACTACACATGCTGAATTGTTTTTCACACAGTGTTCATTTCTGAATGTACTGTACTACATATGCTGAATTGTTTCTCACAGAGTGTTCATTTCTGAATGTACTGTACTACATATGCTGAATTGTTTTCTCCATGGTATTCATTTCTGAATGGACTGTACTACATATGCTGAATTGTTTTTCACACAGTGTTCATTTCTGAATGGACTGTACTACATATGCTGAATTGTTTTTCACACAGCGTTCATTTCTGAATGGACTGTACTACATATGCTGAATTGTTTTTCCCATAGTGATCATTTCTGAATGGACTGTACTACATATGCTGAATTATTTTCCCCATGGTGTTCATTTCTGAATGTACTGTACTACATATGCTGAATTGTTTTTCACACAGTGTTCATTTCTGAATGTACTGTACTACATATGCTGAATTGTTTTTCACAGTGTTCATTTCTGAATGGACTGTACTACATATGCTGAATTGTTTTTAACACAGTGTTCATTAGTGAATGGACTGTACTACATATGCTGAATTGTTTTTAACACAGTGTTCATTTCTGAATGGACTGTACTATATATGCTGAATTGTTTTTCACACAGTGTTCATTTCTGAATGGACTGTACTACATATGCTGAATTGTTTTTAACACAGTGTTCATTAGTGAATGGACTGTACTACATATGCTGAATTGTTTTTCACACAGTGTTCATTTCTGAATGTACTGTACTACATATACTGAATTGTTTCTCACAGCGTGTTCATTTCTGAATGGACTGTACTACATATGCTGAATTGTTTTCCCCATGGTGTTCATTTCTGAATGGACTGTACTACATATGCTGAATTGTTTTTCACACAGTGTTCATTTCTGAATGTACTGTACTACATATGCTGAATTGTTTTTCACAGTGTTCATTTCTGAATGGACTGTACTACATATGCTGAATTGTTTTTCACACAGTGTTCTTTTCTGAATGGACTGTACTACATATGCTGAATTGTTTTTCCCATGGTGTTCATTTCTGAATGGACTGTATTACATATGCTGAATTGTTTTTCCCATGGTGTTCATTTCTGAATGGACTGTAGTACATATGCTGGCTGAATTAAGTTGAATATTATAGTATTACTACTTGTGACTTTTTTTACATTAAATCATATTAATTGTAGGTTAGCGTGGCCTCGTAGTATTACAAGATCTCCTGGCACTAATATCTAATATTTCATATACATTCTATATTTTATATGTACTTTTAAAAAAACTTAAACATTTGAGAATTTTTAAATGTTTGTTTTTAAGTTATATAAAATGTACACAGTATGTAAAACTAATATAGTTTAATATCATTATCTTTTACAATATTTGTGTACTAAATAACTTGTTTATTATTCAATATGTATATAATAATTTAACAATTTAGTAGTGAAAGTATTAATGTAGTACTGTATGTCAAAATCATCCTTATTTAGAGGTGTTGTGATTCTTGGTATCTAATAAGTTTTTACTTGTCAGCTAGTCCCCTTTAAATCTCATTGTTTGTCTTATTAATTAATTGTTGAATTTTACAATCATCTAGTTATGGCTTTAAGCATTTTGTTATTTAAGCTGTTTATCAAACAATGTTATTTTGTCTGATGAAGGCTGAGCAAGTGGCTTGACCGAAAGCGCTTACGAATTATTTGTATAAAAGCCCGTGTTTGTGTCTTCTAAACTGCTTCCTTGCCTTTCAGTTTTAACAAAAGGAAGAAACTGTTGCAGAAAAGAGGAAAATCCCAGGATGCAAAAAACTTCCTTACCAGACTCAGTAAGAAACTGAGATCCCTCATAAAATCCTCCAAAGCTAGTTATGAAAATAAAATTGCCAAAGATTCCAAAGACAACAACAAGGCATTCTATAACTATGTCAAGAATCTAAATGGCAATGCTCAGATCAGCTCTGAGCTAAAACAGAATGGCATTAAATATACTGATGCCAAGGATATTGCCAATATCCTGGCAGATCGATTCAGTACCAACTTCACCCCCCTCTCACGCCCTAAATAGCCCATCTCAATCCCGGAAGATTGCCAAATTCCGGTAATAACGGCCACACAGGTAAAAAACACACTTTCCAAAGCTAAGAATACAGCCTCCATTGGACCTGATGACATCCCGGGCTGTGTATTACATGAACTACAATATGAACTGGCACCTCACCTAAGTGTCATGTTTAATCATAGCCTCACCTCAGGTTTCGTGCCAACTGAGTGGCGCACAGCTACAGTTATCCCACTCCACAAGAGGGGATCCACCTTGGATCCTGGAAACTACCGTCCCATCAGTCTGACAAGCCTTATCTGCAAGGCCATGGAGCGTATTATCATGGAACTTATAAACAAAGAAATTGGCAACCTTCAAACACTGGACCCCACCCAGTTTGGTTTCATAAAGGGCCGATCTTGTCTCCTGAACTTGATTGACTTCTTTGAATCAGTCTCCAGAGTCATGGACAAGGGTAAGGTGGTCCACACAACCTATCTAGATCTTGCCAAGGCCTTTGACACCTCCCCCACTCTGGAATCATAGATAAACTTACTAAGCTGGGCATTAATCCCTACGTCACCCAATGTGTTGCTAACTGGCTTACTGATAGAACCCACACTGTAAAAGTAGCCGACTCCAAATCCAGCTACAGACAAGTGACAAGTGGAGTACCTCAGGGTTCAGTCCTGGGACCTCTCTTGTTTGGCATCTACTTCTCTGAAGTACAGGCCAACACTAAGGGACTCTGGCTAGCAAAGTTTGCAGATGACTGCAAACTGGGAGTCATTATTGAATCCCCAAATTATGTGGATACTCTACAAAAGGGCCTTACAGAAACAGATGCCTGGTGCCAGAGCCATGAGCTCAAGCTCAATGCCAAGAAATGTATAGTGATCTCCTTTGGGAAAAAACATGCACCCATGAATTACCACATAGGTGGCAGTACACTAAACACCGAAAGTGTAATAAGAGACAGGGACACAGGTGAACAGTGGTCTCACCTTCAATAACCACATCGCCACAACAGTCAGGAAATCCTTCTATGTGGCACACCTCATCAGTAAGGGCTTTTCATCCAGAAAAAAGGAACTCTTTTTCCCACTGTACTCATCCCTCATTAGACTCATTATAGAATACAACGTCCCATTTGGTATGAACCTCTCAAGACATCTGCAACAACTGGAAAGGCCACAGAAATACCTCACTAAAATAATCACAGGCCTAAAGCAGATGCCCTACGCTTACTGCCTTAAAAAACTCCAGCTATACTCTGTCACATATCGTCTACTCAGAGGCGATCTTTGCTTAACATACAAGGCCATGTCAAACCCAGAGCTGTTGGACATGCTACACTTAAAGAAATCCCAATCCCTCAGGTCCACATGCTCAAGGGATCTAAACCTTGTCATCACAATAAACAAAACATGCTGGAGGGATAGGTTCCTGACCCAGAAACTCCCCTGACTCTGGAATAGATTGCCCATACATGTCAAGCAGAGTGCCTCTTTGGTCCTCTTCAAAAGGAACATTGATGATTGGATGGGAGAAAGGAAATTCACCCCGGGGATCACATCAGTCGCCTTGCTAGAAAGGGGTCCAGGGAAGTAAATAGTGTGGGAAGAAATAGCCAGGGAATTGTTATGGCTAGGCTTGTATGGGCCCTAGGGCTGATAGCCTAGTACTAACCTATGAACCTATGAACCTATACATATGCTGAATTTTTTTTCACACAGTGTTCATTTCTGAATGGACTGTACTACATATGCTGAATTGTTTTTCACGCAGTGTTCATTTCTGAATGCACTGTACTACATATGCCGAATTGTTTCTCACACAGTGTTCATTTCTGAATGTACTGTACTACATTACTGAATTGTTTCTCACACAGTGCTCATTTTTTAATGCACTGGACTACATATGCTGAATTATTTTTCACAGTGTTCATTTCTGAATGTACTGTACTACATATGCTGAACTGTTTTTCACACAGTGTTCATTTCTGAATGGACTGTACTACATATGCTGAATTGTTTTTCACACAGTGTTCATTTCTCAATGGACTGTACTACAATGCTGAATTGTTTTTCACACAGTGTTCATTTCTGAATGGACTGTACTACATATGCTGAATAGTTTTTAACACCATGTTCATTTCTGAATGGACTGTATTACATATGCTGAATTGTTTCTCGCACAGTGTTCATTTCTGAATGTACTGTACCACATACGCTGAACTGTTTTCCACACGGTGTTCATTTCTGAATGTACTATACTACATATGCTGAATTGTATTCCCCATGGTGTTCATTTCTGAATGGACTGTACTACATATGCTGAATTGTTTTCCCCATGTTGTTCATTTTTGAATGGACTGTACTGCACATGCTGAATTGTTTCTCACACAGTGTTCATTTCTGAATGTACTGTACTACATATACTGAATTGTATTCCCCATGGTGTTCATTTCTGAATGGACTGTACTACATATGCTGAATTGTTTCTCACAGCGTGTTCATTTCTGAATGTACTGTACTACATATGCTGAATTGTTTTTCACAGTGTTCACTTCTGAATGTACTGTACTACATATACTGAATTGTATTCCCCATGGTGTTCATTTCTGAATGGACTGTACTACATATGCTGAATTGTTTCTCACAGCGTGTTCATTTCTGAATGGACTGTACTACATATGCTGAATTGTTTTCCCCATGGTGTTCATTTCTGAATGGACTGTACTACATATGCTGAATTGTTTTTCACACAGTGTTCATTTCTGAATAGACTGTACTACATATGCTGATTTGTTTTTCACACAGTGTTCATTTCTGAATGGACTGTACTACATATGCTGACTTGTTTTTCCCATGGTGTTCATTTCTGAATGGACTGTACTAGATATGCTGAATTGTTTTCCCCATTGTGTTCATTTCTGAATATACTGTACTACATATACTGAATTGTTTTTCACACAGTGTTCATTTCTGAATAGACTGTACTACATATGCTGAATTGTTTTTCACACAGTGTTCATTTCTGAATGGACTGTACTACATATTTCCTCCCTCCCAGCCTGTCCAACCCAAGATAGCAAAATAGAAGCTATTATTACTAAACTTCAGTTAAATGGTAAGAAGTCCCTCTACATCATATGCGTATATATACCTCCAGGTAACAACATACCTATTGCAGAAGACTTTCTCAATTGGGTTTCTACCTCTTATCCCCAAGAAACCATAATCCTAGGTGACTTTAACATTGACTGGAATACTATTAATGCTGACATTCCCTCCTCTCACATTGACCTAAATGGCTTCACCCAAGCTATTACCTCTACTACAAGAGTTAACAAACCCAGCAAGAAAGAAAGTATCTTAGATTGGATACTTATAAACAAAGTTAATATGACATATAACGTAGGAACCATGCCAGATGATATTAGTGACCATTGTCTAACTTTTATCACAAGAGAAAAAACTGATTGTCTAAACTTCCCTAACATAAGAAAAATACGCTCTACCAAACATTTCAAAACAGACCTATTTCAAGCCGAACTTAATGCATGCAACTGGAACCCTTTAAAGTCACTTCCTATTGAAGAAGCTGTATTATTTTTTAACTCAACCTTTCTATCTATTCTTGATAAGCATGCTCCAGAGCGTACCATCAGAATGAAATCTAATACAGCCCCATGGCTCTCCAATGAAACTAAAAAACTAATCCTCTCTAGAAATAAAGTTTGGGCCAAATGGAGACACCATAGAAACCGCTCTGATTTTCTTCACTTCCGCCAACTTAGAAATCTGACCAAAAAAGCAATAATCACAGACAAAAGAAAATACTACTGTGAGCTTCAAGAAACTCATTGAAATAATTCTAAACAATTTTGGTCATCAGTAAATAAACTCCTTTCCCCTGGAACAACCAAAACTCCCTCCCCACTCAATGCTGACCCAGACAGGCCTTACCTAACAGCTAATGCCTTTAACTCTTTCTTTTCAGAAACTATTCAATCTCTTGCTAAACAACTGAACTCCAACAATTTCTATCCCCCTTGTAACCTAGCAGACACTTCCTACTTCTTCTCTCTACAACCTATCAGTACCTCTTTTATCTACAAACTTATTCACAAATTAAAACCATGTACCCCCTCTGCTGATAAAGTCCCCTCTCTTTTTCTCCAAAAGGCAGCTAAAGTAATTGCCTACCCTATATCTATACTAATTAATAGGACAATCCAAGAAGGAACCATCCCTAACATCTGGAAAGTCTCCCATATTATCCCACTTCACAAAGGTGGTAACTCTCTTGAATACTCAAATTTCAGACCAACTGCTCTCCTCTCACCAATTGCAAAAATTATGGAGAAATGTATTCACAGACAACTTGTACAATATCTCTCTACACATAACATTATAGCAAATAGCCAGCATGGCTTTAGATCACACCATAGTACCACCACTGCCCTCCTCTCCTTTGTGGATACTATCAACAAGAATCGCAACAATAACCTTCTCACTTCTGCTCTATTTATCGATCTTTCTAAAGCTTTTGACATGGTCAATCACCCTTCTTTAATTAGCATCCTAAAATCCCTCTCATTTGATAACCTTGCTATTAAATGGTTTAGTTCATATCTGAGCAACAGGCAACAAGCTGTTCTTTGGGAAAACCACATTTCTACTTTATTGCCAATTTCTATTGAGTCCCTCAGGGCTCTATTCTTGGTCCACTTCTCTTCTCCTCTTCATTAATGACCTTCACTTAGTTATCCCTCAAGCTACCTGTATTCAATGCATGACGACTCCACCATTATTTGTTCCACTTCTTCTTCTATAGAACTACACTCACTGACTCAAAATATCTTCAATACAGTAGAAACCTGGTTTACTAGACGGTACCTCCTTCTTAATGCCAAAAAAACTAAACTTCTCCTCTTTACCCCTACCTCGGACCCCCCCTTTAAACTTCACTATCTCTTCAAATAATGCCACTGTCATCTCACCTGACACAACAACTAAACTATTAGGAATAACCATTGATAATAAACTCACTTTTGATCAACACATCAACAATGCCATTAAAATAGTCAACAGAAAAATAGGATCCTTATACCGTATCAAATTATTTCTAACCCCATCTTCTAGAGCTAAAATTGCCCTCTCCCATCTCATAGCTACTCTCTTTTATGCCTCACCTATTTTCACCAACCTTAAGAAGGCTAACCTTAACAAACATGCCACTTGCTATAACAGCATTGCCCGCTTTGCCACTGGGAACCCCTATCGAACCCATCACTGTCTTAATTTGAGACATTTAGGCTGGCTAGAACTCCAAAATTATCTTTTAGTCTCACAACTCACTATTGCCCATAAAATACTGTATCAACCTGACAATACCCCTATACTCTCACAACTTTTAATCCCTTACAATAATCTTAACTCCTTCGTTCCTCTTGTAAACTTTTGACCAGTTCAATAAGTTCTAACAACTATGCCGGCGACTCTTTATTCACAAACACTATTGGTAGAAGATGGAATCTGCTACCCAGTGATATAACTCTGATCTCATCGCTTCCTCTTTTCAAACAAAAACTCAAGCTATACTTTCAAAATCATTGGCTCTGTTCCTGTAGTTTACCTGACTGACATTCTTTCCTACCCCTTTTTACTATTACCTCAATTTCTTACACTCCTCTTACTATATTCTGACCATTGAAGCTACTTCCGAGGCTACCTTTAGCCTATGCATGGCTACCCTTGCTCTACCTTCTTCTCCCAGCTCTCTCTCCTCCTCTCCTTGTCACCTCTCCTTCTCCTTTCTCTCCTTACTGTCTACTGCTTCATTTCTACTTCCTATAATTCTCTACCACTCCTGACTTTCCTCTTCTCTTGTACTCTATTGTTATTTATTCTCTTCATGATACCTTTAAAAATAGCCTTGAACTATAATAATGGCGTCCTTCAACTGACTATGTATTTTTCTTTGTCTTCCTGAATTTACTATGTAACTAGTCCTTTTTGGACACTTTCTATTGTTTTTGAATTTTGTGTACATATATGACTTCTTAGGTATATTGTGCTTTTTATGTGTGTGGAGCTTTTCTCCCCGGGCCTCTACTGAAAATGGACATATATCCAGCTAGACTAGCCTGGTCAACAAATGTAAAATAAATGTAAAATAAATAAAAATAAAATAAACATATGCTGACTTGTTTTTCCCATGGTGTTCATTTCTGAATGGACTGTACTAGATATGCTGAATTGTTTTCCCCATGGTGTTCATTTCTGAATATACTGTACTACATATACTGAATTGTTTTTCACACAGTGTTCATTTCTGAATGTACTGTACTACATATGCTGAATTGTTTTTCACACAGTGTTCATTTCTGAATGGACTGTACTACATATACTGAATTGTTTTCCCCATGGTGTTCATTTCTGAATGTACTGTACTACATATACTGAATTGTTTTTCACACAGTGTTCATTTCTGAATGTACTGTACTACATATGCTGAATTGTTTTTCACACAGTGTTCATTTCTGAATGGACTGTACTACATATGCTGAATTGTTTTTCACACAGTGTTCATTTCTGAATAGACTGTACTACATATGCTGAATTGTTTTTCACACAGTGTTCATTTCTGAATAGACTGTACTACATATGCTGAATTGTTTTTCACACAGTGTTCATTTCTGAATGGACTGTACTACATATGCTGAATAGTTTTTAACACCGTGTTCATTTCTGAATGGACTGTATTACATATGCTGAATTGTTTCTCACACAGTGTTCATTTCTGAATGTACTGTACCACAATCGCTGAGTTGTATTCCCGATGATGTTCATTTCTGAATGGACTGTACTACACATACTGAATTGTTTCTCACACAGTGTTCATTTCTGAAATTACTGTACTACATATACTGAATTGTTTTTCCCATGGTGTTCATTTCTGAATGTACTGTACTACATATACTGAATTCTTTTTACACACTGTTCATTTCTGAATGTACTGCGCTACATATGCTGAATTGTTTTTCACACAGTGTTCATTTCTGAATGGACTGTACTACATATGCTGAATTGTTTTTCACACAGTGTTCATTTCTGAATGTACTGTACTACATATGCTGAATTGTTTTTCACGCAGTGTTCATTTCTGAATGGACTGTACTACATATGCTGAATTGTTTTTCACACAGTGTTCATTTCTGAATGGACTGTACTACATATGCTGAATTGTTTTTCACACAGTGTTCATTTCTGAATGGACTGTACTACATATGCTGAATTGTTTTCACACAGTTTTCATTTCTGAATGGACTGTACTACATATGCTGAATTGTTTTTCACACAGTGTTCATTTCTGAATGGACTGTACTATATATGCTGAATTGTTTTTCACACAGTGTTCATTTCTGAATGGACTGTACTACATATGCTGAATTGTTTTTAACACAGTGTTCATTTCTGAATGGACTGTACTACATATGCTGAATTGTTTTTCACACAGTGTTCATTTCTGAATGTACTGTACCACATACGCTGAATTGTTTTTCACACAGTGTTCATTTCTGAATGGACTGTACTACATATGCTGAATTGTTTTTCACACAGTGTTCATTTCTGAATGTACTGTACTACATATGCTGAATTGTTTTTCACACAGTGTTCATTTCTGAATGGACTGTACTACATATGCTGAATTGTTTTTCACACAGTGTTCATTTCTGAATGGACTGTACTACATATACTGAATTGTTTTTCACACAGTGTTCATTTCTGAATGGACTGTACTATATATGCTGAATTGTTTTTCACACAGTGTTAATTTCTGAATGTACTGTACCACATACGCTGAATTGTTTTTCATATGGTGTTCATTTCTGAATGTACTCTACTACATATGCTGAATTGTTTTTCCCATGTTGTTCATTTTTGAATGGACTGTACTGCACATGCTGAATTGTTTCTCACACAGTGTTCATTTCTGAATGCACTGTACTACATATACTGAATTGTTTTTTCCCATGGTGTTCATTTCTGAATGTACTATACTACATATGCTGAATTGTATTCCCCATGGTGTTCATTTCTGAATGGACTGTACTGCACATGCTGAATTGTTTCTCACACAGTGTTCATTTCTGAATGTACTGTACTACATATACTGAATTGTTTTTCCCATGGTGTTCATTTCTGAATGTACTGTACTACATATGCTGAATTGTTTCTCACAGCGTGTTCATTTCTGAATGTACTGTACTACATATGCTGAATTGTTTTCCCCATGGTGTTCATTTCTGAATGGACTGTACTACATATGCTGAATTGTTTTTCACACAGTGTTCATTTCTGAATAGACTGTACTACATATGCTGAATTGTTTTTCACATAGTGTTCATTTCTGAATGGACTGTACTACATATTTCCTCCCTCCCAGCCTGTCCAACCCAAGATAGCAAAATAGAAGCTATTATTACTAAACTTCAGTTAAATGGTAAGAAGTCCCTCTACATCATATGCGTATATATACCTCCAGGTAACAACATACCTATTGCAGAAGACTTTCTCAATTGGGTTTCTACCTCTTATCCCCAAGAAACCATAATCCTAGGTGACTTTAACATTGACTGGAATACTATTAATGCTGACATTCCCTCCTCTCACATTGACCTAAATGGCTTCACCCAAGCTATTACCTCTACTACAAGAGTTAACAAACCCAGCAAGAAAGAAAGTATCTTAGATTGGATACTTATAAACAAAGTTAATATGACATATAACGTAGGAACCATGCCAGATGATATTAGTGACCATTGTCTAACTTTTATCGCAAGAGAAAAAACTGATTGTCTAAACTTCCCTAACATAAGAAAAATACGCTCTACCAAACATTTCAAAACAGACCTATTTCAAGCCGAACTTAATGCATGCAACTGGAACCCTTTAAAGTCACTTCCTATTGAAGAAGTTGTATTATTTTTTAACTCAACCTTTCTATCTATTCTTGATAAGCATGCTCCAGAGCGTACCATCAGAATGAAATCTAATACAGCCCCATGGCTCTCCAATGAAACTAAAAAACTAATCCTCTCTAGAAATAAAGTTTGGGCCAAATGGAGACACCATAGAAACCGCTCTGATTTTCTTCACTTCCGCCAACTTAGAAATCTGACCAAAAAAGCAATAATCACAGACAAAAGAAAATACTACTGTGAGCTTCAAGAAACTCATTCAAATAATTCTAAACAATTTTGGTCATCAGTAAATAAACTCCTTTCCCCTGGAACAACCAAAACTCCCTCCCCACTCAATGCTGACCCAGACACCCCTTACCTAACAGCTAATGCCTTTAACTCTTTCTTTTCAGAAACTATTCAATCTCTTGCTAAACAACTGAACTCCAACAATTTCTATCCCCCTTGTAACCTAGCAGACACTTCCTACTTCTTCTCTCTACAACCTATCAGTACCTCTTTTATCTACAAACTTATTCACAAATTAAAACCATGTACCCCCTCTGCTGATAAAGTCCCCTCTCTTTTTCTCCAAAAGGCAGCTAAAGTAATTGCCTACCCTATATTTTTTTATAACTTTGTATTTTTTACCAGGTTGCTACCTCATGTACAACTGTAAATGCGGCTTGTATTATGTTAGCCACTGTGACCTGAATTGAAGCCGGTTTTTACTGTGATAACCTTGAGCGTGGTTTTTAAATTATAACCATTACCTAGCTACATTAGTTGTTAATGTTGCGGTTTAACCCTCACTATAAGATTGTAATTTGCTTGAATTACTTGCTGCCTTCTTGGATATATTGTAGCTTGCTACCTTACTGTTTAACATAATTACTCAGCTATATTGATTTCCTACTTGCACTTTATCACAATGGTTATCTAGGGTTATCTGAGCCTACATATCTGATTTTCTCTCCTCCTGCTATATCCTACATATTCTTTCTTTCTATTCCTTTCTCCACTACCTCTCCGCTTTCCACCTCTCTTAGTCTCCCTCTATACTCCTACTCTCCTCTCTTGCACTTTCCTGGATAAGCCTACTCAAGCTGTCTCCCTTCTTTTCGCTCTTTGCTCCTTTTTTTTCCCAACTGTTATATTCCTACTGTAAAACTACATTTAAACCTACATAGTTAATATTTAATCTAGCACCTAACAGTTTTACCTTTTTAATCCTTAGATATCAGCCTGTCCTCTGTTGCTGTGTGTGTGCCTTTGCTCACCTGGTGTGGTTCCTGCCCTGTGAAACTCCCAACTTCTGAAGCTATCACAGCATTTTTGGACCCTAACAAACCTTCTGAAGCACACTTAAAGTCTGCCTAAAGACTGCTGTATGTATTTACACCTCTATCTTGCAAACTTTTGTGTGGTGTTTGTATGTGGTCTAGGATAAGGCCCTGCCTCGTGTCTGCCAGCGGCTTCCCAGCATCCAACGCTCTAGTTTTCTCCTGTCCAATTCTGAACCAACTGTTAGCTCTTTCAGACTGTAATACTACTATATTCTTTTAGGTACAGACTTCCCTTGCAGTTTGTTCTGCCCTCCAGAATTGTAACTCAGAGTATCCTTTACTCTCTCCACAGACTTCACTAACTCACCCTTCCAAACTATACTACTTAGTCTCTCTTATATCTTGACTGATTGTTTCACTCCTGCTCTTTTCTTTCTCTGTTTCTACCGCTCCGTTCGCCCTCTGGGCTCACTCCGCTCCCTACCCTACCCCAATTCCCACCCACCCCAGTGGTCTTACCTTTATACTTCTATGACCACACCCTCTTATCTAACACCCAATTACAACTTGACACCAATTACTCTTATCCTAACACACCCACCCAGCAATTAGCTTACTCCACCCTCACATTTCCACTGTAGGTCTCATACTCACTCCACTACATTCTTAGTTCTTACCCTACCTAATATTACTTCCTATCTCTTACATTCCTCTTACATCTTCACTCTTTACCACTTCCACTAACCTATATTATCACAGCTTTTCACTTCCTACTCTCCAATCTCTACTATACTCTACCTCATAAACTAACCTTTACCAGTTCACATAGAATCCCAACAGCTGCTCTCAAATACTCTCTTTCCCTCCACAGCATCACTTGCTCTATACTCCTTTCCACTTCAGGCACTTTGACATAACCTCACTCCAAGTCTCTCTACTTTTGATATCTTGCCTATTTATATACTAGCTCCAAATCTACTCTACTCACATTGAATCATGATAACTATTTCCAGACACACCCTACAAAAGGCTGTACTCTTAACTTCATTTGCAGTACTCCTTACCACCACTTACCTAATCACCTTATTTGAAATAAAAAAACTCTACCTGCATAACTACTCACAAAAACAAACGCTTACCCTTAACAACCCACTAGCCCAAGCCCACATCAATATCACCTCCACCTCCAACTACCTACAAGCTAAATATCACAGACTTACTCCCATAAAACTGAATCACCCTGTAGCAAAAATTAAAAATCCTACCCATCCTTAATCACAGCCACATACTTGCTCTCAAATATTCCTCCTTACAAGCTGGTGACATCCACCCTAACCCTGGCCCACCTAAACCTAACTTTCCATCTACTACACACTCTCCACCCAACTCCCTGATACCCTACTTAATTTTCCTAACTCCTTAAAATTGGACATCTTAACATTCGAAGCTTAAATAACAAAATAACTAATCTCCATGCCCTTCTCAGTACTTACTCATTTGATATTTTCTGCCTCACAGAAACTTGGTTAAAACCTACGACCTCTGACAATGAAATTACCCCACCAGGATATAACATACTAAGAAATGACAGATTAAAACGTAAAGGAGGTGAAGTGGCCTTACTCTTTAAAAACAATCTTCTTATATCCTCTATACCCCATAACCCAACCCAAGATAACTCAGCTGAAATCTTGATCTCTAAATTTCAAATCAACTCCAACAAAGCTATATACATATTCTGCATCTACCTACCCCCTGGCCACAACATTACTAATATAGAAGATACCCTGTCCTGGATTTCCTCAACATACCCACAAGAAACTATTATTCTAGGAGACCTCAACACTGACTGGTATAGTATCAACAATAATAATCCCTCTTCTTATATCAACCTACATAACTTTAAACAAACTATTACCTCGACTACTAGAATCAACAAACCCAACAACAAAGAGACCACCCTAGACTGGATTCTAGTCAATAAACAAACAGAAAACTATCAAGTAGGAACCCTACCAGATGATATCAGCGACCACTTGCCCACATATATCATCAGGCACAAAAATGACATAAACAAACCTCCCAAGTTTATTACTGCCAGAACTAAGAAACATTTTAATCCTGACTTATTTCAAATGGAACTAAATGCCTGCAACTGGAGTCCCCTAAAAATCCTCCCACTAGATGAAGCTGTCAGCTACTTTAACCACAAATTCTTAACAATACTAGATACCCACCCAAAAGATCTATTAGGATAAAGTTCAAATCTGCTCCCTGGCTCTCAAAAGACACAAAACAAAAAATACTTATAAGAAACAAATCATGGGCTAAATGGAGAGCAACTAAAGATGTCTCAGAACACCTAAACTTTAGACAACTTCGTAATACTACTAAAAAAGCCATTCTCTCTGACAAACAAGCCTATTACAATAAACTTCAACAATCTCACTCTAAGAATCCACAAAAATTTTGGACTGCCATCAATAACCTTCTACAGCCCGGCCACTCTAGTACCCCTCCACCCCTAGAGTCAGAAAACAAAAACAATCTAGAAATTGCCAATGCCTTCAATACCTATTTTACAGAGACCATTCAAACCCTGGCCACACAGCTAACTTCTACAAACACTAACCTACCTAATTCCCAGCATGACAATCTTCCTACTTTCAAGATAAAACCCATCTCAATAGCCTTCATCCAGAAACTAATTCACAAGCTAAAACCCTGTACACCCTCTGATGACAACCTTCCAGCAGAATACCTGCAACTTGCATCCAGAGCACTTGCTCATCCTGTAGCTATTCTCATTAACTGTACCATCTCTGAAAGCACTATCCCCAATCTTTGGAAAATCTCACACATCATTCCCTTACATAAAGGAGGAAACTCTAATGAGTACGCCAACTATAGGCCCATAGCACTACTCTCACCCCTAGCTAAGATCATGGAGAAATGTATCCATCATCAGCTAATAGACTACCTTACTAAAAATAACATCCTGGCCAGCTGCCAACATGGCTTTAGACCCTTTCACAGCACCACCACTGCCCTTCTATCTTTCACCAATACTATTAACACCAACCGGAACAATAACTACCTCTCATCTGCACTCTTCATTGACCTGTCAAAAGCCTTTGATATGGTCAATCACTGCCTACTTATAAATACCCTACAATCCCTCTCTCTGGATTCTAATTCTATCCTTTGGTTCAAGTCTTACCTCAGCAACCGTAAACAAGCTGTTTTGTGGCAAAATCACTTGTCTTCATATCTCCCTGTCTTACTAGGAGTTCCTCAAGGCTCTATTCTAGGACCCCTTCTCTTCTCTCTGTTCATAAATGATCTTCATGTAGCTATTCCTCAATCCACCTGCATACAGTATGCTGATGATTCTACTATCATCTGTTGTGCTAAGTCTCTTCCTGAGCTGAAATCTCTAAGCCAAACTGTCTTCTCCATAGTTGAAACATGGTTCAATAACCGGTGCTTACTCTTGAATGCCAAAAAAAACAAATTACTTCTGATTACTCCCAACAACAAGACCCCTCCTATACAGTTCTCCATACTAGCTAGTAATGGAACCCTGATATCACCTGATCTGACCTGCAAGTTATTAGGAGTTACAATAGACAATAAACTCACTTTTGACAATCATATTAATAACACCATTAAGTCCGTTAACAGAAAATTAGGCTCCTTGTATAGGATAAGACCCTTCCTCACCCCAAAATCAAGAACTACCGTGGCCCACTCTCATTTACTCTCTACCCTCCTCTATGCTTCTCCCATTTACACCAATTGAAAGCAAAACAATCTCAACAAACTTACCAAAGCCTACAACAGTATTGCAAGGTTTGTAACTAGTAAGCCCTATAGAACCCATCACTGCATTAACCTACACCAGCTAGACTGGCTTGAACTGCAAAATGCTGCTATTCTCACAACTAACAACTGCTCACAAAATCTTCTACCTTCCTAACAACACACCTACACTAAACAATCTTATCACACCCTATAACAATCTTCATTCCCTACGCTCCTCTAATAAACTCCTAGCTTATATACCCAAATCTAACAACTTAGCTGGTGACTCCTTGTTCTCCACCACCACATGTAAGCAATGGAACATGCTGCCACCCAACCTTACCTCTATTTCCTCTTTTCCCCTCTTCAAACTTAATCTTAAAAATCACCTAAAACTTCAATGGTTATGCCCTTGCTGCAACCCTGACTAATACTCTACTACTAGCCTGTAACCTATCTTCTCTCTCTTCCTTTACATTATTACTCTGCCAATAAATGTTGTAAATGTTTTCTTCCACATTTTTATACCAATGGTTTACTTTAAAATGTTACGTTAATTCCTTCCTAATGGATGTGGCATTGCTTATTATTTGCTTTTTTTATATATTATTATTATTAAGTAAGTGGAGCTTTTCTCCCCGGGCCTCTACTGAAAATGGAAATATCTCCAGCTAGACTAGCCCGGTCAACAAATGTAAAATAAAAAATAATAAAATAAAATATCTATACTAATTAATAGGACAATCCAAGAAGGAACCATCCCTAACATCTGGAAAGTCTCCCATATTATCCCACTTCACAAAGGTGGTAACTCTCTTGAATATTCAAATTTCAGACCAATTGCTCTCCTCTCACCAATTGCAAAAATTATGGAGAAATGTATTCACAGACAACTTGTACAATATCTCTCTACACATAACATTATAGCAAATAGCCAGCATGGCTTTAGACCACACCATAGTACCACCACTGCCCTCCTCTCCTTTGTGGATACTATCAACAAGAATCGCAACAATAACCTTCTCACTTCTGCTCTATTTATCGATCTTTCTAAAGCTTTTGACATGGTCAATCACCCTTCTTTAATTAGCATCCTAAAATCCCTCTCATTTGATAACCTTGCTATTAAATGGTTTAGTTCATATCTGAGCAACAGGCAACAAGCTGTTCTTTGGGAAATCCACATTTCTACTTTATTGCCAATTTCTATTGGAGTCCCTCAGGGCTCTATTCTTGGTCCACTTCTCTTTTCCCTCTTCATTAATGACCTTCACTTAGTTATCCCTCAAGCTACCTGTATTCAATACGCAGACGACTCCACCATTATTTGTTCCGCTTCTTCTTCTATAGAACTACACTCACTGACTCAAAATATCTTCAATACAGTAGAAACCTGGCTTACTAGACGGTACCTCCTTCTTAATGCCAAAAAAACTAAACTTCTCCTCTTTACCCCTACCTCTCGGACCCCCCCTTTAAACTTCACTATCTCTTCAAATAATGCCACTGTCATCTCACCTGACACAACAACTAAACTATTAGGAATAACCATTGATAATAAACTCACTTTTGATCAACACATCAACAATACCATTAAAATAGTCAACAGAAAAATAGGATCCTTATACCGTATCAAATTATTTCTAACCCCATCTTCTAGAGCTAAAATTGCCCTCTCCCATCTCATAGCTACTCTCTTTTATGCCTCACCTATTTTCACCAACCTTAAGAAGGCTAACCTTAACAAACTTGCCACTTGCTATAACAGCATTGCCCGCTTTGCCACTGGGAACCCCTATCGAACCCATCACTGTCTTAATTTGAGACATTTAGGCTGGCTAGAACTCCAAAATTATCTTTTAGTCTCACAACTCACTATTGCCCATAAAATACTGTATCAACCTGACAATAACCTATACTCTCACAACTTTTAATCCCTTACAATAATCTTAACTCCTTCGTTCCTCTTGTAAACTTTTGACCAGTTCAATAAGTTCTAACAACTATGCCGGGCGACTCTTTATTCACAAACACTATTGGTAGAAGATGGAATCTGCTACCCAGTGATATAACTCTGATCTCATCGCTTCCTCTTTTCAAACAAAACTCAAGCTATACTTTCAAAATCATTGGCTCTGTTCCTGTAGTTTACCTGACTGACATTCTTTCCTACCCCTTTTTACTATTACCTCAATTTCTTACACTCCTCTTACTATATTCTGACCATTGAAGCTACTTCCGAGGCTACCTTTAGCCTATGCATGGCTACCCTTGCTCTACCTTCTTCTCCCAGCTCTCTCCTCCTCTCCTTGTCACCTCTCCTTCTCCTTTCTCTCCTTACTGTCTACTGCTTCATTTCTACTTCCTATAATTCTCTACCACTCCTGACTTTCCTCTTCTCTTGTACTCTATTGTTATTTATTCTCTTCATGATACCTTTAAAAATAGCCTTGAACTATAAAAATGGCGTCCTTCAACTGACTATGTATTTTTCTTTGTCTTCCTGAATTTACTATGTAACTAGTCCTTTTTGGACACTTTCTATTGTTTTTGAATTTTGTGTACATATATGACTTCTTAGGTATATTGTGCTTTTTATGTGTGTGGAGCTTTTCTCCCCGGGCCTCTACTGAAAATGGACATATATCCAGCTAGACTAGCCTGGTCAACAAATGTAAAATAAATGTAAAATAAATAAAAATAAAATAAACATATGCTGACTTGTTTTTCCCATGGTGTTCATTTCTGAATGGACTGTACTAGATATGCTGAATTGTTTTCCCCATGGTGTTCATTTCTGAATATACTGTACTACATATACTGAATTGTTTTTCACACAGTGTTCATTTCTGAATGTACTGTACTACATATGCTGAATTGTTTTTCACACAGTGTTCATTTCTGAATGTACTGTACTACATATACTGAATTGTTTTCCCCATGGTATTCATTTCTGAATGGACTGTATTACATATACTGAATTGTTTTTCACACAGTGTTCATTATTGAATGGACTGTACTACATATGCTGAATTGTTTTTCACACAGTGTTCATTTCTGAATGGACTGTACTACATATGCTGAATAGTTTTTAACACCGTGTTCATTTCTGAATGGACTGTATTACATATGCTGAATTGTTTCTCACACAGTGTTCATTTCTGAATGTACTGTACCACAATCGCTGAGTTGTATTCCCGATGATGTTCATTTCTGAATGGACTGTACTACACATACTGAATTGTTTCTCACACAGTGTTCATTTCTGAAATTACTGTACTACATATACTGAATTGTTTTTCCCATGGTGTTCATTTCTGAATGTACTGTACTACATATACTGAATTCTTTTTACACACTGTTCATTTCTGAATGTACTGCGCTACATATGCTGAATTGTTTTTCACACAGTGTTCATTTCTGAATGGACTGTACTACATATGCTGAATTGTTTTTCACACAGTGTTCATTTCTGAATGTACTGTACTACATATGCTGAATTGTTTTTCACGCAGTGTTCATTTCTGAATGGACTGTACTACATATGCTGAATTGTTTTTCACACAGTGTTCATTTCTGAATGGACTGTACTACATATGCTGAATTGTTTTTCACACAGTGTTCATTTCTGAATGGACTGTACTACATATGCTGAATTGTTTTTCACACAGTTTTCATTTCTGAATGGACTGTACTACATATGCTGAATTGTTTTTCACACAGTGTTCATTTCTGAATGGACTGTACTATATATGCTGAATTGTTTTTCACACAGTGTTCATTTCTGAATGGACTGTACTACATATGCTGAATTGTTTTTAACACAGTGTTCATTTCTGAATGGACTGTACTACATATGCTGAATTGTTTTTCACACAGTGTTCATTTCTGAATGTACTGTACCACATACGCTGAATTGTTTTTCACACGGTGTTCATTTCTGAATGTACTCTACTACATATGCTGAATTGTTTTTCCCATGTTGTTCATTTTTGAATGGACTGTACTGCACATGCTGAATTGTTTCTCACACAGTGTTCATTTCTGAATGCACTGTACTACATATACTGAATTGTTTTTTCCCATGATGTTCATTTCTGAATGTACTATACTACATATGCTGAATTGTATTCCCCATGGTGTTCATTTCTGAATGGACTGTACTGCACATGCTGAATTGTTTCTCACACAGTGTTCATTTCTGAATGTACTGTACTACATATACTGAATTGTTTTTCCCATGGTGTTCATTTCTGAATGTACTGTACTACATATGCTGAATTGTTTCTCACAGCGTGTTCATTTCTGAATGTACTGTACTACATATGCTGAATTGTTTTCCCCATGGTGTTCATTTCTGAATGGACTGTACTACATATGCTGAATTGTTTTTCACACAGTGTTCATTTCTGAATGCACTGTACTACACATGCTGAATTGTTTTTCACAGTGTTCATTTCTGCATGCACTGCACTACATATGCTGAAGTGTTTTTCACAGTGTTCATTTCTGAATGCACTATACTACATATGCTGAATATTTTTTCACAGTGTTCATTTCTGAATGGACTGTACTACATATGCTAAATTGTTTTTCACAGTGTTCATTTCTGAATGCACTGTACTACATATACTGAATTGTTTTTCCCCATGGTGTTCATTTCTGGATGTACTGTACTACATATGCTGAGCTGTTTTTCCCATGGCGTTCATTTCTGAATGTACTGTACTACATATGCTGAATTGTTTCTCACACAGTGTTCATTTCTGAATGGACTGTACTACATATGCTGAATTGTTTCTCACACAGTGTTCATTCCTGAATGTACTGGACTACATATACTGAATTGTTTCTCACACAACGTTCATTTCTGAATGCACTGTACTACATATGCTGAATTGTTTTTCACAGTGTTCATTTCTGAATGTACTGTACTACATACGCTGAATTGTTTTTCACACAGTGTTCATTTCTGAATGGACTGTACTACATATGCTGAATTGTTTTTCTCACAGTGTTCATTTATGAATGGACTGTATTACATATGCTGAATTGTTTTTCACAGTGTTCATTTCTGAATGGACTGTACTACATATGCTGAATTGCTTTTCACACAGTGTTCATTTCTGAATGGACTGTACTACATATTCTGAATTGTTTTTAACACAGTGTTCTTTTCTGAATGGACTGTACTACACATGCTGAATTATTTTTAACACAGTGTTCATTTCTGAATGGACTGTATTACATATGCTGAATTGTTTTTAACACAGTGTTAATTTCTGAATGGACTGTATTACATATGCTGAATTGTTTCTCACACAGTGTTCATTTTTGAATGTTCTGTACTACATATGCTGAATTGTTTTTCACACAGTGTTCATTTCTGAATGTACTGTACTGCATATGCTGAACTGTTTTCCCCATGGTGTTCATTTTTAAATGGACTGTATTACACATGCTGAATTGTTTCTCACACAGTGTTCATTTCTGAATGTACTGTACTACATAAGCTGAATTGTTTTCCCCATGGTGTTCATTTCTGAATTGACTGTACTACACATGTTGAATTGTTTCTCACACAGTGCTCATTTCTGAATGTACTGTACTACATATGCCGAATTGTTTCTCACACAGTGTTCTTTTCTGAATGTACTGTACTACATATACTGAATTGTTTTTCACACAGTGTTCATTTCTGAATGGACTGTACTACATATGCTGAATTGTTTTTCCCATGGTGTTCATTTCTGAATGGACTGTACTAAATATGCTGAATTGTTTCTCACACAATGTTCATTTCTGAATGTACTGTACTACATACGCTGAATTGTTTTTTTTCACACAGTGTTCATTTCTGAATGTACTGTAGTACATATACTGAATTGTTTTTCACAGTGTTCATTTCTGAATGTACTGTACTGCATATGCTGAATTGTTTTTCACACAGTGTTCATTTCTGAATGTACTGTACTACATATACTGAATTGTTTTTCACACAGTGTTCATTTCTGAATGTTCTGTACTACATATGCTGAATTGTTTTTCACACAGTGTTCATTTCTGAATGTTCTGTACTACATATGCTGAATTGTTTTTCTCCATGGTGTTCCTTTCTAAATGTTCTGTACTACATATACTGAATTGTTTTTTCCATGGTGTGCATTTCTGAATGTATTGTACTACATATGCTGAATTGTTTTTCACACTGTGTTCATTTCTGAATGGACTGTACTACATATGCTGAATTGTTTTTAACACAGTGTTCATTAGTGAATGGACTGTACTACATATGCTGAATTGTTTTTCACACAGTGTTCATTTCTGAATGTACTGTACTACATATGCTGAATTGTTTTCCCCATGGTGTTCATTTCTGAATGTACTGTACTACATATGCTGAATTGTTTTTCACACAGTGTTCATTTCTGAATGGACTGTACTACATATGCTGAATTGTTTTTCACACAGTGTTCATTTCTGAATGGACTGTACTACATATGCTGAATTGTTTTTCACACAGTGTTCATTTTTGAATGTAATGTACTACATATGCTGAATTGTTTTTCACACAGTGTTCATTTCTGAATGTACTGTACTACATATGCTGAATTGTTTTCCCCATGGTGTTCATTTCTGAATGGACTGTACTACATATGCTGAATTGTTTTGCACACAGTGTTCATTTCTGAATGGACTGTACTACATATGCTGAATTGTTTCTCACACAGTGTTCATTTCTGAATGTACTGTACTACATAAGCTGAATTGTTTTCCCCATGGTGTTCATTTCTGAATTGACTGTACTACACATGTTGAATTGTTTCTCACACAGTGCTCATTTCTGAATGTACTGTACTACATATGCCGAATTGTTTCTCACACAGTGTTCTTTTCTGAATGGACTGTACTACATATACTGAATTGTTTTTCACACAGTGTTCATTTCTGAATGGACTGTACTACATATGCTGAATTGTTTTTCCCATGGTGTTCATTTCTGAATGGACTGTACTACATATGCTGAATTGTTTTTCACACAGTGTTCATTTCTGAATGGACTATACTACATATGCTGAATTGTTTTTCACACAGTGTTCATTTCTGAATGTAATGTACTACATATGCTGAATTGTTTTTCACACAGTGTTCATTTCTGAATGGACTGTACTACATATGCTGAATTGTTTTTCACACAGTGTTCATTTCTGAATGGACTGTACTACATATGCTGAATTGTTTTTCCCATGGTGTTCATTTCTGAATGGACTGTATTACATATGCTGAATTGTTTTTCCCATGGTGTTCATTTCTGAATGGACTGTAGTACATATGCTGAATTAAGTTGAATATTATAGTATTACTACTTGTGACTTTTTTTACATTAAATCATATTAATTGTAGGTTAGCGTGGCCTCATAGTATTACAAGATCTCCTGGCACTAATATCTAATATTTCATATACATTCTATATTTTATATGTACTTTTAAAAAAACTTAAACATTTGAGAATTTTTAAATGTTTGTTTTTAAGTTATATAAAATGTACACAGTATGTAAAACTAATATAGTTTAATATCATTATCTTTTACAATATTTGTGTACTAAATAACTTATTTATTATTCAATATGTATATAATAATTTAACAATTTAGTAGTGAAAGTATTAATGTAGTGCTGTATGTCAAAAGCATCCTTATTTAGAGGTGTTGTGATTCTTGGTATCTAATAAGTTTTTACTTGTCAGCTAGTCCCCTTTAAATCTCATTGTTTGTCTTATTAATTAATTGTTGAATTTTACAATCATCTAATTATGGCTTTAAGCATTTTGTTATTTAAGCTGTTTTTCAAACAATGTTATTTTGTCTGATGAAGGTTGAGCAAGTGGCTTGACCGAAAGCGCTTACGAATTATTTGTATTAAAGCCCGTGTTTGTGTCTTCTAAACTGCTTCCTTGCCTTTCATTTTTAACAAAAGGAAGAAACTGTTGCAGAAAAGAGGAAAATCCCAGGATGCAAAAAACTTCCTTACCAGACTCAGTAAGAAACTGAGATCCCTCATAAAATCCTCCAAAGCTAGTTACGAAAATAAAATTGCGAAAGATTCCAAAGACAACAACAAGGCATTCTATAACTATGTCAAGAATCTAAATGGCAATGCTCAGATCTGCTCTGAGCTAAAACAGAATGGCATTACATATGCTGATGCCAAGGATATTGCCAATATCCTGGCAGATCGATTCAGTACCAACTTCACCCCCCTCTCACGCCCTAAATAGCCCATCTCAATACTGGAACATTGCCAAATTCCGGTAATAACGGCCACACAGGTAAAAAACACACTTTCCAAAGCTAAGAATACAGCCTCCATTGGATCTGATGACATCCCGGGCTGTGTACTACATGAACTACAATATGAACTGGCACCTCACCTAAGTGTCATGTTTAATCATAGCCTCACCTCAGGTTTCGTGCCCACTGAGTGGCGCACAGCTACAGTTATCCCACTCCACAAGAGGGGATCCACCTTGGATCCTGGAAACTACCGTCCCATCAGTCTGACAAACCTTATCTGCAAGGCCATGGAGCGTATTATCATGGAACTTATAAACAAAGACATTGGCAACCTTCAAACACTGGACCCCACCCAGTTTGGGTTCATAAAGGGCCGATCTTGTCTCCTGAACTTGATTGACTTCTTTGAATCAGTCTCCAGAGCCATGGACAAGGGTAAGGTGGTCCACACAACCTATCTAGACCTTGCCAAGGCCTTTGACACCATCCCCCACTCTGGAATCATAGATAAACTTACTAAGCTGGGCATTAATCCCTACGTCACCCAATGTGTTGCTAACTGGCTTACTGATAGAACCCACACTGTAAAAGTAGCCGACTCCAAATCCAGCTCCAGACAAGTGACAAGTGGAGTACCTCAGGGTTCAGTCCTGGGACCTCTCTTGTTTGGCATCTACTTCTCTGAAGTACAGGCCAACACTAAGAGACTCTGGCTAGCAAAGTTTGCAGATGACTGCAAACTGGGAGTCATTATTGAATCCCCAAATGATGTGGATACTCTACAAAAGGGCCTTACAGAAACAGATGCCTGGTGCCAGAGCCATGAGCTCAAGCTCAATGCCAAGAAATGTATAGTGATCCCCTTTGGGAAAAAACATGCAGCCATGAATTACCACGTAGGTGGCAGTACACTATACACCGAAAGTGTAATAAGAGACAGGGACACAGGTGAACAGTGGTCTCACCTTCAATAACCACATCGCCACAACAGTCAGGAAATCCTTCTATGTGGCACACCTCATCACTAAGGGCTTTTCATCCAGAAAAAAGGAAGTCTTTGACCCACTGTACTCATCCCTCATTAGACTCATTATAGAATACAACATCCCATTTGGTATGTACCTCTCAAGACATCTGCAACAACTGGAAAGGCCACAGAAATACCTCACTAAAATAATCACAGGCCTAAAGCAGATGCCCTACGCTTACTGCCTTAAAAAACTCCAGCTATACTCTGTCACATATCGTCTACTCAGAGGCGATCTTTGCTTAACATACAAGGCCATGTCAAACCCAGAGCTGTTGGACATGCTACACTTAAAGAAATCCCAATCCCTCAGAGCCACATGCTCCAGGGATCTAAACCTTGTCATCACAATAAACAAAACATGCTGGAGGGATAGGTTCCTGACCCAGAGACTCCCCTGACTCTGGAATAGATTGCCCATACATGTCAAGCAGAGTGCCTCTTTGGTCCTCTTCAAAAGGAACATTGATGATTGGATGGGAGAAAGGAAATTCACCCCGGGGATCACATCAGTCGCCCTGCTTGACAGGGGTCCAGGGAAGTAAATAGTGTGGGAAGAAATAGCCAGGGAATTGTTATGGCTAGGCTTGTATGGGCCCTAGGGCTGATAGCCTAGTACCAACCTATGAACCTATGAACCTATACATATGCTGAATTGTTTTTCACACAGTGCTCATTTCTGAATGGACTGTACTACATATGCTGTATTGTTTTTCACGCAGTGTTCATTTCTGAATGCACTGTACTACATATGCCGAATTGTTTCTCACACAGTGTTCATTTCTGAATGTACTGTACCACATACGCTTAATTGTTTTTCACACAGTGTTCATTTCTGAATGTACTGTACTACATATGCTGAATTGTATTCCCCATGGTGTTAATTTCTGAATGGACTGTACTACACATGCTGAATTGTTTCTCACAAAGTGTTCATTTCTGAATGTACTGTACTGCATATGCTGAATTGTTTTCCCCATGTTGTTAATTTTTGAATGGACTGTACTGCACATGCTGAATTGTTTCTCACACAGTGTTCATTTCTGAATGTACTGTACTACATATACTGAATTGTTTTTCCCATGGTGTTCATTTCTGAATGGACTGTACTACATATGCTGAATTGTTTTTCACACAGTGTTCATTTCTGAATAGACTGTACTACATATGCTGATTTGTTTTTCACACATTGTTCATTTCTGAATGGACTGTACTACATATGCTGACTTGTTTTTCCCATGGTGTTCATTTCTGAATGGACTGTACTAGATATGCTGAATTGTTTTCCCCATTGTGTTCATTTCTGAATATACTGTACTACATATACTGAATTGTTTTTCACACAGTGTTCATTTCTGAATGTACTGTACTACATATGCTGAATTGTTTTTCACACAGTGTTCATTTCTGAATGGACTGTACTACATATACTGAATTGTTTTTCACACAGTGTTCATTTCTGAATGGACTGTACTACATATACTGAATTGTTTTTCACACAGTGTTCATTTCTGAATGGACTCTACTACATATGCTGAATTGTTTTTCACACACTGTTAATTTCTGAATGTACTGTACTACATATGCTGAATTGTTTTTCACACACTGTTCATTTCTGAAAGTACTGTACTACATATGCTGAATTGTTTTTCACACAGTGTTCATTTCTGAATGGACTGTATTACATATGCTGAATTGTTTCTCACACAGTGTTCATTTCTGAATGTACTGTACCACATACGCTGAATTGTTTTTCACACGGTGTTCATTTCTGAATGTACTGTACTACATATGCTGAATTGTATTCCCCATGGTGTTCATTTCTGAATGGACTGTACTACACATGCTGAATTGTTTCTCACACAGTGTTCATTTCTGAATGTACTGTACTACATATGCTGAATTGTTTTCCCCATGTTGTTCATTTTTGAATGGACTGTACTGCACATGCGGAATTGTTTCTCACACAGTGTTCATTTCTGAATGTACTGTACTACATACGCTGAATTGTTTCTCACAGCGTGTTCATTTCTGAATGTACTGTACTACATATGCTGAATTGTTTTCCCCATGGTGTTCATTTCTGAATGGACTGTACTACATATGCTGAATTGTTTTTCACACAGTGTTCATTTCTGAATAGACTGTACTACATATGCTGAATTGTTTCTCACAGCGTGTTCATTTCTGAATGTACTGTACTACATATGCTGAATTGTTTTCCCCATGGTGTTCATTTCTGAATGGACTGTACTACATATGCTGAATTGTTTTTCACACAGTGTTCATTTCTGAATAGACTGTACTACATATGCTGAATTGTTTTTCACACAGTGTTCATTTCTGAATGGACTGTACTACATATGCTGACTTGTTTTTCCCATGGTGTTCATTTCTGAATGGACTGTACTAGATATGCTGAATTGTTTTCCCCATGGTGTTCATTTCTGAATATACTGTACTACATATACTGAATTGTTTTTCACACAGTGTTCATTTCTGAAT
The DNA here is from genome assembly GCF_019279795.1 of Protopterus annectens. Taxonomy (NCBI): domain Eukaryota; kingdom Metazoa; phylum Chordata; order Ceratodontiformes; family Protopteridae; genus Protopterus; species Protopterus annectens. The sequence goes on from NC_056732.1 coordinate 1,763,318,923, forward strand.
GGACTGTACTACATATGCTGAATAGTTTTTAACACCGTGTTCATTTCTGAATGGACTGTATTACATATGCTGAATTGTTTCTCACACAGTGTTCATTTCTGAATGTACTGTACCACATACGCTGAATTGTTTTTCACACGGTGTTCATTTCTGAATGTACTATACTACATATGCTGAATTGTATTCCCCATAGTGTTCATTTCTGAATGGACTGTACTACACATGCTGAATTGTTTCTCACACAGTGTTCATTTCTGAATGTACTGTACTACATATGCTGAATTGTTTCTCACAGAGTGTTCATTTCTGAATGTACTGTACTACATATGCTGAATTGTTTTCTTCATGGTATTCATTTCTGAATGGACTGTACTACATATGCTGAATTGTTTTTCACACAGTGTTCATTTCTGAATGGACTGTACTACATATGCTGAATTGTTTTTCCCATAGTGTTCATCTCTGAATGCACTGTACTACATATGCTGAATTGTTTTCCCCATGATGTTCATTTCTGAATGTTCTGTACTACATATGCTGAATTGTTTTTCACACAGTGTTCATTTCTGAATGGACTGTACTACATATGCTGAATTGTTTTTCACACAGTGTTCATTTCTGAATGTACTGTACTACATATACTGAATTGTTTCTCACAGCGTGTTCATTTCTGAATGTACTGTACTACATATGCTGAATTGTATTCCCCATGGTGTTCATTTCTGAATGGACTGTACCACACATGCTGAATTGTTTTTCACACAGTGTTCATATCTGAATGGACTGTACTACATATGCTGAATTGTTTTTCACACAGTGTTCATTTCTGGATGTACTGTACTACATATACTGAATTGTTTCTCACAGCGTGTTCATTTCTGAATGTACTGTACTACATATGCTGAATTGTTTTCCCCATGGTGTTCATTTCTCAATGGACTGTACTACATATGCTGAATTGTTTTTCACACAGTGTTCATTTCTGAATTGACTGTACTACATATGCTGAATTGTTTTTCACACAGTGTTCATTTCTGAATGGACTGCACTACATATGCTGAATTGTTTTTCACACAGTGTTCATTTCTTAATGTACTGTAGTACATATACTGAATTGTTTCTCACATAATATTAATTTCTGAATGTACTGTACTACATACGCTGAATTGTTTTTTTCACACAGTGTTCATTTCTGAATGTACTGTACTACATATGCTGAATTGTTTTTCACAGTGTTCATTTCTGAATGTACTGTAATACATATACTGAATTGTTTTTTCACGCAGTGTTCATTTCTGAATGTACTGTACTACAAAATGATTGATTTCATCAATTGGCTAAGCTTCTGGTGTCATTCAAAGGGGATCCAGTATCTGTCTGCCTGGGACGACATGATTGACAGACCATGATGCTTAGCCAGAGATGGTCTGCACCTGTCGCCCCTGGGATTCAGGTTACTGGCTAAGGCTCTTGTCACCCCTATAGTGCCTTTTTTAGGCAAAGTTCAAAGGACAAAACCACCACCGTAACAGGTACAAGCATGCAAAATCTGAAGGTAATGCTACTCAATGCTAGATGTCTAAACCTCAAAATGCACTCTCTCGAGGCACTCCTAAAAATGGAGAACATCGGTATCTGTGCAGTAACTGAGACCTGGTTCAGGGCTCTAGAGAGCACTCCTTCAATACCAGGCTACAACTCTTACCACACTTTTCGGCCACCGAAGCAGGACTGAAACACTAAAGGTGGAGGAGTGTCAATATTCAGCAAGGATATTCACACCACCAGGCAAGTTGCCCAACACAATGCATCTGAAATTCTCCAGGTGCAACTAACACTAGGTAAGACTGCAATCCAAATTGTGGCTTGCTACAGATCCCCCACCATACCCCAAGATTCTCACTACACCTTTCTAAACATACTGGAAAATATTAAGATAGAACCAAACACCCTAATAATGGGTGATTTTAACTACCCTGCCATTAACTGGGAAAGCTACTCATGTACCAACACCTTTGCACAACAGTTCTTGGAATTCATAAATTCCAACGCCCTGAATCAACTAATCCATAGTCCCACCAGGAGCTCCAATATCCTTGACCTGGTCATTACCAACATGGGAAATCGATGCTCCACACCTATGGTCAACCCCTCATTAGTCACGACTGACCATAAGCTAATCACCCTTAACATCCACATCCCACCCCCACCCCCCAGTAAGGAAACCTCCATAAAAAACTTCTCCAAAGCCAACTTCATGCTAGTCAAGTCAGAAGTGACAAACGTCATGACACCCATGCAGACGAGAGCTGAAAGTTCAACTGCTGAATCCTACACTAAGGCACTGTACGAGCACATCCACTCATGCATAAATTGTACCATCCCAAACAGAACCAAGATGCTCTCATCCAAAAAAAAGAAGCCAATCTGGGGGTCCCCTGCCATAAACTAACTTTACAACAAAAGGAAGAAACTGTTGCAGAAAAGAGGAAAATCCCAGGATGCAAAAAACTTCCTTACCAGCCTCAGTAAGAAACTGAGATCCCTCATAAAATCCTCCAAAGCTAGTTACGAAAATAAAATTGCCAAAGTTTCCAAAGACAACAAGAAGGCATTCTATAACTATGTCAAGAATCTAAATGGCAATGCTCAGATCTGCTCTGAGCTAAAACAGAATGGCATTAAATATACTGATGCCAAGGATATTGCCAATATCCTGGCAGATCGATTCAGTACCAACTTCAGCCCCCTCTCACGCCCTAAATAGCCCATCTCAATACCGTCTCCTGAACTTGATTGACTTCTTCGAATTAGTCTCCAGAGCCATGGACAAGGGTAAGGTGGTCCACACAGCCTATCTAGACCTTGCCAAGGCCTTTGACACCATCCCACACTCTGGAATCATAGATAAACTTACTAAGCTGGGCATTAATCCCTACATCACCCAATGGTTTGCTAACTGGCTTACTGATAGAACCCACACTGTAAAAATAGCTGACTCCAAATCCAGCTCCAGACAAGTGACAAGTGGAGTACCTCTGGGTTCAGTCCTGGGACTGCTCTTGTTTGGCATCTACTTCTCTGAAGTACAGGCCAAAACTAAGGGACTCTGGATAACAAATTTTGCAGATGACTGCAGACTGGGAGCCATTATTGAATCCCCAAATGATATGGATACTCTACAAAAGGGCCTTACAGAAACAGATGCTTGTTGCCAGAGCCATGAGCTCAAGCTGAAAGCCAAGAAATGTATAGTTATCCCCTTTTGGGAAAAACATGTATCCATGAATTACCATATAGGTGGCAGTACACTAAACACCGAAAGTTTGATAAGAGACTTAGGGACACAGGTGGACAGTGGTCTCACCTTCGATAACCACATCCCCACAACAGTCAGGAAATCCTTCTATGTGGCACACCTCATCACTAAGGGCTTTTCATGCAGAATAAAGGAGGTCATTGTCCCACTGTACCCATCCTTCATTAGACCCATTATAGAATACAATGCCCCGTTTGGTATGTACCTCTCAAGACATCTGCAACAACTGGAAAGGCCACAGAAATACCTCACTAAAATAATCACAGGCCTAAAGCAGATGCCCTACGCTGACTGCCTTAAAAAACTCCAGCTATACTTTGTCGCATATCGTCTACTCAGAGGCGATCTTTGCTTAACATACAACGCCATGTCAAACCCAGAGCTGTTGGACATGCTACACTTAAAGAAATCCCAATCCCTCAGAGCCACACGCTCCAGGGATCTAAACCTTGTCATCACAATAAACAAAACATGCTGGAGGGATAGGTTCCTGACCCAGAGACTCCCCTGACTCTGGAATAGATTGCCCATACATGTCAAGCAGAGTGCGTCTTTGGTCCTCTTCAAAAGGAACCTTGACAATTGGATGGGAGAAAGGAAATTCACCCCATGATCACATCAGTCACCCTGCTAGACAGGGGTCCAGGGAAGTAAATAGTGTGGGAAGAAATAGCCAGGGAGTTGCTATGGCTAGGCTTGTATGGGCCCTAGGGCTCATAGCCTTGTACCAGCCTATGAACCTATGAACCTATACATATGCTGAATTGTTTTTCACACAGTGTTCATTTCTGAATGGACTGTACTACATATGCTGAATTGTTTTTCACGCGGTGTTCATTTCTGAATGCACTGTACTACATATGCTGAATTGTTTTTCACAGTGTTCATTTCTGAATGCACTGCACTACATATGCTGAATTGTTTTTCACAGTGTTCATTTCTGAATGCACTATACTACATATGCTGAATATTTTTTCACAGTGGTCATTTCTGAATGGACTGTACTACATATGCTGAATTGTTTTTCACAGTGTTCATTTCTGAATGCACTGTACTACATATACTGAATTGTTTTTCCCCATGGTGTTCATTTCTGGATGTACTGTACTACATATGCTGAATTGTTTTTCCCATGGTGTTCATTTCTGAATATACTGTACTACATATGCTGAATTGTTTTTAACACAGTGTTCATTTCTGAATGGACTGTACTACATATGCTGAATTGTTTTCCCCATGGTGTTCATTTCTGAATGTAATGTACTACATATGCTGAATTGTTTTTCACACAGTGTTCATTTCTGAATGGACTGTACTACATATGCTGAATTGTTTTTCACACAGTGTTCATTTCTGAATGGACTGTACTACATATGCTGAATTGTTTCTCACACAGTGTTCATTTCTGAATGGACTGTACTACATATGCTGAATTGTTTCTCACACAGTGTTCATTTCTGAATGTACTGGACTACATATACTGAATTGTTTCTCACACAGCGTTCATTTCTGAATGCACTGTACTACATATGCTGAATTGTTTTTCACAGTGTTCATTTCTGAATGTACTGTACTACATACGCTGAATTGTTTTTTCACACAGTGTTCATTTCTGAATGGACTGTACTACATATGCTAAATTGTTTTTCTCACAGTGTTCATTTCTGAATGGACTGTATTACATATGCTGAATTGTTTTTCACAGTGTTCATTTCTGAATGGACTGTACTACATATGCTGAATTGTTTTTCACACAGTGTTCATTTCTGAATGGACTGTACTACATATTCTGAATTGTTTTTAACACAGTGTTCATTTCTGAATGGACTGTATTACATATGCTGAATTGTTTCTCACACAGTGTTCATTTTTGAATGTTCTGTACTACATATGCTGAATTGTTTTTCACACAGTGTTCATTTCTGAATGTACTGTACTGCATATGCTGAATTGTTTTCCCCATGGTGTTCATTTTTGAATGGACTGTATTACACATGCTGAATTGTTTCTCACACAGTGTTCATTTCTGAATGTACTGTACTACATAAGCTGAATTGTTTTCCCCATGGTGTTCATTTCTGAATTGACTGTACTACACATGTTGAATTGTTTCTCACACAGTGTTCATTTCTGAATGTACTGTACTACATATGCCGAATTGTTTCTCACACAGTGTTCTTTTCTGAATGTACTGTACTACATATACTGAATTGTTTTTCACACAGTGTTCATTTCTGAATGGACTGTACTACATATGCTGAATTGTTTTTCCCATGGTGTTCATTTCTGAATGGACTGTACTACATATGCTGAATTGTTTCTCACACAATGTTCATTTCTGAATGTACTGTACTACATATGCTGAATTGTTTTTTTTCACACAGTGTTCATTTCAGAATGTACTGTAGTAGATATACTGAATTGTTTTTCACAGTGTTCATTTCTGAATGGACTGTACTACATATGCTGAATTGTTTCTCACACAATGTTAATTTCTGAATGTACTGTACTACATACGCTGAATTGTTTTTTTTCACACAGTGGTTATTTCTGAATGTACTGTAGTACATATACTGAATTGTTTTTCACAGTGTTCTTTTCTGAATGTACTGTACTACATATACTGAATTGTTTTTCACACAGTGTTCATTTCTGAATGTACTGTACTACATATACTGAATTGTTTTTCTCCATGGTGTTCCTTTCTAAATGTTCTGTACTACATATACTGAATTGTTTTTTCCATGGTGTGCATTTCTGAATGTACTGTACTACATATGCTGAATTGTTTTTCACACAGTGTTCATTTCTGAATGTTCTGTACTACATATACTGAATTGTTTTTCCCATGGTGTGCATTTCTTTTTTTTTTTTTCAAAACAGGTTTATTGTTTTAACATATAAGAGAAATATCATAACAATTTTATACAAGTAATTAAAAATAGGTATTATAATATTCAACAAAACAACTAAAGTATTTACAAAGACATCCATTACAATCAGATCAATTAATTAAACTAAAATACCATGCTATTGAAATTAAAATTTTTTTAACAAATTTTGTAAATTATCCCATACAATAAAATAAGATGTTTTTCTATTTGTTCTAGTCCTAATTGTGTTTATTTCCATATGGCACACTATATTCATAACATTTTTAAATTCATTGAATGAAGGAGGTGTATCTGAAATCCAATTTCTAGTTATTATTTTCCTAGCCACTGCTAGAATAGACCATAACAAAGGAAGGTTAACCTTTTTAACACTTTGAGGTACAGGTGTGTTGAATAATATAAGAGATTTAGAAATAATGAAATTATCTGTAAAAAGAGCCTGCAAAAATTCATTAATTGACTTCCAGTATTCTTTCAACTTTATACAGTCATAAAACATATGAGCCCAGTCAGCATTAATTTCTACATTACATCTCTTACATAGATTATCTTTATTATTTATTTTATTCATCATCAAAGGTGTATAAAAAGATCTATGTAAAAATTTCCATGTATAAAGTCTCCAGACAATGGAAGACGTAGTTCTATAAGCAGATTCCAATATATATGGTTTATCTTGTTGATTTGGTGGGTCCCCATTAATAGAAGTGAAATAATTCCAGTATGAATCTACACTGTAAAAAGTTTCTTGTCTGATAACTTTATGTATGTATGAAAGTTTACCTTTATCAGAAACTTTATATTGTAAATTTAATATCAAGTAATCAATCAGTGTTGGAATAGATTCTTTAACAGTTATAGACATTAAATCTATTTTATTAATGAGATGTTGTCTAAAGGTCTGAACCTCTAACCAGCAAGTTTCTCTTAGATCAAATTCTTGTTTTAAGAAATCTAGATTTTTAACTTTGTTATCAGATATCAACTGATACCAGTACTTTAGATCATTATCTATAGCTAAATGAGTTCCTTCAGAAGTAGATGACAAAAGCATACCCTGAGTATACATTATAGGAAATACAATAAAATTCCATTCCCTATACTTAGGGTGCATGAATATAAAGTTACGATAACTAATAATAATATTTAATTGGTAACAAACTATATGTTTAGGTGTAATAGGTGAAGTACAAAATTCCTTTAGTAACCATAACATGGAGTTATTTACAATCATATTTTTATGTGTTAAGCAGATTTTCATGAAGTGTATATTAATTAGCTCCCAATAATCTTTCCATTTTGTGAC
>NC_056732.1:1763331441-1763346441 GCF_019279795.1 Protopterus annectens
TCAACATTTTTGTCCCAACTCAACTCCTATGCAAATCTTATTATTTACTGTGTCTATATGATCAAAAGCATTTCTATATATTAATATAGAAAAGAAAAGAGAGTAGAAAGTAAAAGGGTGTAAGGCAGAAATAAAAAAATGTAAGAGAAAGCTATAAGAAGTATATACAATAGAATGTTACTTACTGTTTATATTAATAGAGTTAAAAATAAAACATATTATTTACTATTATTTAGTTCTAATTATTATTAGTTAAAGCATGACAGATTATTTACAAACAAGCATAAGCAGTGTAATCAAGAAAGTATAATTAGGAATAGCATTTGAAGAACATATAAACTTTTAAAGGAAAAAAAATGTATCAAATTACTGACCTTATTTTTCCTCTTCAGAAAGAGAAACAAGTTAAATCACAGCTTGCCATTAAATCTCCAGATATTTTGACTAGTTATGAAACAAAACATTTCTTTGCACACAGAGAATAACTTTGATTAAATCTTTTCAAAATATTTGTTGCTTCTTGGAAATGCAGGAACTATATTTAAAAGATTAATAATAAAATAAAATGATGAGAGAGAAAAAAACATAGTACAAATCATTTGTTTTTAGTCTCTTCTTCTCTGAAGTCTTCCACGAAGTTTCAGTTGCCAGTCTCTTTAACGAAGGACTAGCCCATTCCATTTCTTCTATTTTTCCAAAATCTTATTTTTTTGATAAACAGTAAAGCAGAGTCTAAGTCATCGAAAATTTTAGGACCATCAGGAAGGAAGATTTTAAGCTTGGCAGGAAACAGAAGGTATGTTTTAAACTGTGCTTTTTAAGCTCCCTTATTAGTGGCAGAAAAACTTTTCTTTTAGCTAATACCATGGAAGAATAGTCATTGTCAAAATGCACAGTTGTTTCATTAATCTTAACAGGAGCTTTAGCCCAAGCAGATTTAAGAACCATCTCTTTATCAAAAGATGATAGAAATCTAACTATAACTGATCTAGGATAGTTTTTGTTAGAGTTAGTATTAGCTATAGATCTATGTGCTCTTACGATACCAAAAGAGAGTGCTTCTGGTAAATCTAAAGTTTTAGGGAGCCATGTTGTTAAAAAAGAAGTAATATTGTTACCTTCAATATTTTCTGGCAGTCTAAAAATCCTAATGTTATTGCGCCTAGATCTATTTTCCAGGTCATCCAGCTTTGTTTGTAAATGTGTATTTTGTTTCAGCAGAAACTCAGTGTTGATTTCCTCTTCTTCTATTCTATTTTCCATGTCATTCACAGCTTCTTCTATGCCTGTCATCTGGATCTTCTGTTGTTGCAGGTCCATATGTAACAAGTCTATTTGTTTTGTAGTTTTTCTATGAAAGTGTCTATTTTAGTATCCATTTTATCCATCTTAGCAGTAAGTTGCTGGACTATAATTATCAGAGACTGAAGTCCTTTCTTGATGCTGGAGTCTTGAGAATTTGTCTTACTGGAACTCATTTCAGACTGATAAACTGACAGGAAAATTTCCAAAGTAATTTCTGACAGGAATATTATTAAGATTTCCTTTCTTTTTTAGATATAGTTCAAGAACTATATAAAACAAACATATTTAGAAAGAAAATTACTTCAAAAATTAATTTTTTAAGTAATTAATTACTGTCAATGTAATGAAATTGGTGGAGCTGAAGAAATCTGCTGCTATCCTGTGTTCATCCTTGGCCACGCCCCCATGGTGTGCATTTCTGAATGTACTGTACTACATATGCTGAATGTTTTTTTCACACAGCGTTCATTTCTGAATGGACTGTATTACATATGCTGAATTGTTTCTCATACAGTGTTCATTTCTGAATGTACTGTACTACATATACTGAATTGTTTCTCACACAGTGTTCATTTCTGAATGCACTGTACTACATACGCTGAATTGTTTTTCACACAGTGCTCATTTCTTATTGTACTATAGTACATATGCTGAATTGTTTTTCATACAGTTTAATTTCTGAAAGTACAGTAGTACATACACTGAATTGTTTTTCACAGAGTTTTCATTTCTGAATGTACTGTACTACATATACTGAATTGTTTCTCACACAGTGTTCATTTCTGAATGCACTGTACTACATACGCAGAATTGTTTTTCACACAGTTTTCATTTCTGAATGTACTGTACTACATATGCTGAATTGTTTTTCACACAGTGTTCATTTCTGAATGTACTGTACTACATATTCGAAATTGTTTTTCACACACTGTTCATTTCTCAATGTACTGTACTACATATGCTGAATTGTTTTTCACACAGTGTTCATTTCTGAATGGACTGTACTATATATGCTGAATTGTTTTTCACAGTGTTCATTTCTGAATGTACTGTACTACATATACTGAATTGTTTTTCACACAGTGTTCATTTCTGAATGTTCTGTACTACATATACTGAATTGTTTTTCATACAGTGTTCATTTCTGAATGTACTGTACTACATATGCTGAATTGTTTTTCACACAGTGTTCATTTCTGAATGTACTGTACTACATATGCTGAATTGTTTTTCCCCATGGTGTTCATTTCTGGATGTACTGTACTACATATGCTGAATTGTTTTTCCCATGGTGTTAATTTCTGTATGTTCTGTACTACATATGCTGAATTGTTTTTAACACAGTGTTCATTTCGGAATGTACTGTACTACATATACTGAATTGTTTCTCACACTGTGTTCATTTCTGAATGTACTGTACTACATATGCTGAATTGTTTTTCACACAGTGTTCATTTCTGAATGTACTGTACTACAGCTACTCTATTCTTCTTCATGTAATGCTTGCTTTGGTTGTTATGCTACTGATGTGTATGTGTATTACCTGTATTCAAAGATAATGTGCATCCAGCTGGATCAGTGCTCTTCTCCAATTAACAAAGAATAAACAAACAAATATTAAAATAAAATAAATAAATAAATTATTATGTGTTGAACACAGGAATGGCCAGGAATTCACCTCAGTAGCAAAGTTTGCGAGGTGAATTCATTGGCATCCATGTCAAGAGCACCTAATAAAGAATATGATAAGTGAGATACGATCTTAATTCTTTGTAGTGCGTTGAGTTTTATATGCCCCATGTGTTGCCAGTATAAAAAACTCTAGGAGTATGAAATATTTTATCACCTTTTGCAGCATTTGAAAGACAGTGAAATATAGCACTGCTAAGCAGACAGCTCACATAAGTGTTCCTCTGAAGAAATAACAACTTTAAAAGGTGTTAGGCACTTCACTCTGCTGCATTTTCTGTTTCTATGTGTGATGAATCAAAATATCAAACCTTTTTCTTTGCCGTTTTTCCTTCTGTCACTGTTCCTTGCACTATCAGATGCTAATCCATAACATGAGATCCAATATTAACAGTGCTTAGCAATGCTTATACATGCTTGTCAAGCACCTTTATGACATCAGAAGGTGGTTAGCAAGCCTATCTTTTTTTCTGCATATTGGGGTGTAACCGTGCTGCTCCATGCATTATATAGAATTAATTGCCAGTTGTTTTCATGGCTTATACCATTTGGTCACATGATTTAATCTCCAAAATTACAGTCAGATTCTATAACCAATCTGTTGAAATATTTGAATGTAGGGTCTACTACAAGTGCTTGTGAGATAGTATCACTCAGCAAACTTGGTCTGAATAGCAAGTACCCTAACTTGCACTAGTCTAATCTTTGTCAATTACCAAGCCCACTCACCACATGACCCAAATGAAATGAATAGCCCTAACAGAGCCCAACCTCAACCACAAAAATTCTCACTAAGTCCCTAATTCTAACCATTGCACTCCCCATCAAACTCCATTACATAACATTCCTGATCACTCCCTAAACCTAAAACTGCATGTCCCCCTTCTTAATCCTAAACTCCCTTCACTACACTAATCATAGGTGACTCGATAGTATGGCACACTGATGTCCCACTCGCTAGGTTGAATAAGGAGAAGGTAACAGTCAGCTGTCTGTCGGGTGCCAGAATCCGACACATAATACACACACTCAGGTCACTCCACAACAAGTACAAGTATGACTCTGTCACTGTCCATGTGAGTGTGAATGACCTGAGATGCACCTCCCTGGACTACATGAAAAGAGACATGGAGGAGCTCACGGATTATGTGGTCCAGGCAGGTATGACCCTAGCCCTGAGCAGCATCCTACCATCACCCAGAGTGATACTACAGTACAAGCAGAAAATGATTGACTTTAACAATTGACTAAGTTTCTGGTGTCATTCTAAGGGGATCCAGTATCTGCCTGTTTGGGATGACATGACTGACGGACCTCGATGCTTTGCCAGAGATGGCCTGCATCTGTCACCCCTGAGTTTCTGGATACTGGCTAAGGCTCTTGCCACCCCAATAGTGCCTTTTTAGGTGATGTTCCAAAGACCAAACTACCACCATAATAGCTATATATAAATGTAGTCTGAGGGTCATGCTGCTCAATGCTAAAAGTCTAAATCTCAAGATGCACTTGCTTGAAGCACTCCTCAAAACCATGTCCCAAGACTCTCACTCCACATTCCTAAGCACCCTGAAAGCTATTAGGGTCCAACCCAACACTCTCATACTAGGTGACTTTAACTACCCCTCCATCAACTGGGAAAACTACTCATGCATCAATACACTGGCCCAATGCTTCTTGGAATTCATCAGTTCCAATGCCCTGGACCAGCTCATTCTTACCCCCCACTAGAGGAAGCAACATACTTTACCTGGTTATTACAAGCATGAGCAATCATTGCTCTACACCAATAGTCAATTCCTCCCTGGTTAGATCTGACCACAAACTAACCACCATGGAAATCCACATTTTACCCCCCCCCCCCCCGCAAAGGTAACCACAATGAAAAACTTCTCCAAGGCTGACTTTGAGTTCCTAAAAACAGAGGTGGCTAACTTCATGGCACCCATGTCAATGGAAAATAGATGCATGGGGGGCGTGGCTAGGATGCTGAACTGATAGCTGCACTTCATTTCAGCTCTCTTACCTCAATACAATTCCTGACAGGAATTTTACAAAATAATATTTAATTTGAAGAAATTTTTATTACTAACTTATTTCTAATAACTCTGAGCATCTATAAGAAAAATTTTATTGTCAGAACTTGAATAATTCCTGTCAAATTAATTACTGGAAAATCAGCACCAATATCAGCTTTACAGCATGAGTCATCTAAGGAATACAGCACAAGACTCTTCTCTCAAAAAAGACCTGCAGTCTCTCATTACAAATATACATGAACTTACAATAAAAATCGACAAGATGGACAATAAAATAGATACTTTTAAAGAAAAGTGCTCACAACAACTGGAACAGCTTCAAGAAATGTTTACACAGCAGAAAGGACAGATATCACTTATTGAACAGTCATTAAGTGACATTGACACTAGAGACCAAATAGAAGAACAACAAACTGAATTCTTACTTCAACAGAATACATATTTACTAGAAAAGCTTGATGATATGGAAAACCGAACAAGAAGAAATAATATTAGAATATATGGTCTACCAGAAAAATCTGAAGGGGACAATATGATAAACTTTCTTACCACCTGGATACCAGATGTAACAAAAATACCTGAAGCTCTTTCATATGGTATAGAACGGCATAGATCACTCGCAGCTTCTGGAAATGCTTCTTCTCCGGTAAGAACAAGCCGAGATCTATAATTGTGAGACTTTTTCTACACAAGATAAAGATCTTATATTAAGAAATGCTTGGGCAAATTCTCCCATCAAATACAATGATTCATTAATAAGATTTGACAATGATTATTCTACAAAGGTGGTTTCAAAAGAAAAGAATTTCTACCAATAAAAAACCTTGAAGAAAAAGCAACTGAAAGTCCATCTTTTATTTCCAGCAAGACTGAAAGTTTTTCTACCAAATGGAATAAAATCTTTGAAACAGTAGATTCAGCAATAAAATACCTTACCAACAACAACATCCTAACACATGAAGAATCTATGGACTGGACAATAAGTACAATCAAGAGAAATGCTGAAGTAAATAATTGGAAAACTGTTGAGCAAAAGAAAAAAAACTAAAGGACAAATAATCTTACATATGTTATATTCTGTAAAAATCTAAATAATAATACTAACAACAAAAGAAAAGTTCTTACTGTCTTCAAGTTACACCAAAACAGGTACTGTTTTCAATTATATTTTAAATGTCAAAATTAGCATAAATGTAAATACATTTATCTCAAATCACATCAATATACTAAGCATAATTTAAACATTACTCTATTTTTCATTATTATCCATCTATTATTTTCATATTCTTAATCAGAGTAATCAATGCATAATAATGTTCCCAAATAGTTTATTTATTTATTTATTTATTTATTTTCTCTCTTTGTGTTTTGTTGTTTTTATTTTTCTCTTCTTTTTATTAAATCTTCATTAACTTACAATACTTTAATCAGTATATGGTTATATTGCTTAATAGGTATAGTAATGGCTGCTATATAACTTATTATTAGTTACATCCCTGATAGTATTACTTTTATAAGTTAAAAGTGTCCCGTTTGGATAAACGCCAATGCTGGGCAGAAATGTGTTGCTTTTGAAATGAAGTATTTCAGTTAGGATGTATCATAAGACTACTTTAAATAATCTTAAAAGATGTTCTGCCTTTGACCCATATGCACATACTGATATAGTCCAGTGAAAAAATATGTTTTAAGTGATATTTTGAGGCTATAAGTCATGCGTGTTGTGGCTCCAGACATCCGGAGTTGAAAGATGCTTGTGACTAGCTTAGATATCCTGTTGTCTTTTCTTTTGTAGAGAAATAAGGCATAGCATGTTTAAAATGCAAAGTTTGACAGTTGTGAACACTACTCCATAAACTAGAGTGCTTGCGTGCACACTACATGAGTTTGTCACCAAATAAGAGGAGAGAAAAGAAAAAAGAAAAAACACATACCTTTTCCCGCTTGGTTCTCGAGACAATTTAACAGCCACAAACATCACTAGAAACTTGAGTTACTTATTGCTTGTCGCATTTACTTGTGTACGCCATCCCCTGACTCTTTCTAATTGACCTCTAGTCAGAAAATAAGCTAGGTTCACATTTAAAGATACAGAAACCTAAATTCCTTCTAAGGAAACATAAATAATATAAAAGGTTCATATAAATATACACAGATATTTATTTTTGAAGCACTTTCAGTTTATGGCTACTGATGTCTTCTAGCACCTTGATAGATAAGGACATATATCTGCTTGTCTTTCTATCAGTTTAGATTTCCAGACATTTTAGCTATCCCTTACTATGTTTTATACAGCAGAGTTTAAAAAGCAGAAATTAATCATCAGCAAATAAAATCACTGCTGTTTTACAAATTCTCTAAAGAAACTAGTAAATGTCAAGCAACTGAGGTTTGTTTTGGGGAGGGTTGCCATTTCCACGCTGGTGCTCCTGCAGAATACTACTGATGTCCTGCTGCCAAGGTATGCCCTCGGGTGGGCAGGTGGGATTCAACAAGAAGGTTGGATGTGCATTTGGCAAATCAAACATTTAGAAGGCGTTATGGTATACTAGATGGAGAAAGTGGAAGCAATGATTGTATAGGCAACTATAATGAGTAACATAACAACAGTGGATTTGACCCGGTGTGTCAATTATACAATGTTTATATCCCATGTGGCTTTGGGCTTTGTCGAAGCATCTGTGTTCTACACACATATTGTGTTGGATCTGATTTGAGTGGAAGGGGGAGAAGCTTAGCCCACACCTTAATTTGTTACTGGGTTGCCATGCATTATGGGCATGCATTGTGGCAGGTACTCAACGGGCTATCCATCCTTAGATGGCTCATGCTGTTCCCGTTTGCTCATCTGAATGGTAACTGCGGCTGTGCTCTTCTTGTTATGTTGCCTGGCTGTGGCTTCACCCTTCTTATAATATTGTCTGGCTTTTTACATTATCAAGAATGACACAATACTAGTGTATGCGGGTATATCATGTTACTGTTAGTGTGGACAAGGATGCTTGACAATGCAACTATGATTCTTGGACCTTTCTGCAGACGGGTGTGTTGTCTGGCAGTTGAGAGCCTGGTTGTTCCTGATCAACGGACCTGTATTTTTGTGTTTCAATGTGACTGCATGAAAGGATGCCAGTATTGGTCTGCAAGTTTGGTGGGCAGTAGATTCGTTGGGGATTGATTTGAGGAGACACTTGTATTATGGCTGGGGTACTTGACATTTGATAAATGTATCCTCTCAATGATGCGTTCTGTCTGGTCATTGGCTGTAAAACAGCTTTTCTGAGAAATATTGTTGTGGTGCCAGTTAATGATTTGGATTAAATGTTTCTATATACAATCGTGAAGCAATTGCCAGGATAAAATGGTACTCTTGCAGTGCATGGATCATCGTGGCTGTCCTCCGATGTTGGAGGAAAAACAAGCTTCTTGGACACCTTTTGACGTGGTAAAGGTGTTACCCCATGGTTTGAATACGTTTTGTCTCTTTGCTGCAAAATGGGTTGGGAATTTTGGCCTGTAATATTTTCGTACATGGTGGTTTGAATCTTGGCAGCTTCCATTGTTTTGATGTGTTCTCCAGTATACCTTTGTTCAGTCATAGGATTGAATTACTGGTGTTGAGTAGGTCAGGATTGTATCTCCAGCACTTGTTGTCAGCAGATAGACTCACTGGTTGGGTGTCAGTCTAAGCTGTGGGAGTTGATGTGTGATATACATAGATGTTTGCTTTGAGGGTGTGGTCAAGTGCGCTGCAGTTTTACCTCTGTACTGTGTCAGTTTTCATTGTGCAGGGTCCCTCTGAGGGTTGATGGAAGTGTTGGCAACAAGACACTCAATCAGGTAACAACATTATGAGTGGTCTCTTGGATAAGGGAGCTGTCTAAATTGTGATCTTGTTGTCTCCAGCCATGGATTGTCATTGAAAAGCTGAAAAATGCAATCAGAGGAACATATTTAATGTCTACTAAAGAAATATTAATATACTTATACATTGTATCGCATTTCAGTTTATGTTAAACATGAAATATGATGTGGTTTCAGAACTATTCATGTTTTTATTCCAATATGACTTTGCAAATATTAATTTAAACACTGGTTTCGGACTTGAGTAGTCTAAAACAATTGCACAACAATGGTACTGTATTATACAGTAATGTCAGTAAATAGTTTTCAACAGATGTATGAAATATACAGTTATAGATTTTAACATGATGTTTATTAATACCCTAAATTATTTTGAAATGATACTACCTTAATCTAAATATTTGTACCTTTTTGAAACCTGCTTAGAAGTAAGTATTATTGAATTACAATAAGATGAGTAAAGAATATATGTATATATTTTAGCTGATTAGATTATCTTAATATATTATTCAATTATCTTTATTTAAAACTAAGAGGATAAGAGAAACTGATCCAAATATTATTTGTGAGGGTAGAAGGTTTGTTTGGTTAGATTCACTAACCAAACAAAGAGGTATATTACCTCATAGCAATAGGGAATGGTTTTTAAGGTTAAGAATTAAAAGTTTGGAAGTTCTTTGGTTTTTTTTTTATTCTATCACTTTGGTGTCACTCAGAAACATGCAAAATCATACAAGAAAAACTTTTGAATTCTGTATCCAAGATGGAACTAAGAATAAACAATATTTACATAAACTTACACATAAAACAAACTCAAAACTAGGAAATGAAATGTTTATCCATAAATGTTAATGGTCTAAATAATAGTAATAAAAGGAGAAGCCTATTCAAGTACATAAACTTACATAAACCACAAATAGTCTTTTTACAAGAGACACACTTATTAGATAGAGATATAAACAACTTAAATATTAATAATTACACAGTACTAATAAACTCTCAATACAAAACAAAAAAGAGGAGTAGCTATACTACTTGAACTCAACTATAACACCTAAAATAATTACTACTCATCAAGATACATCAGGTATGTTTTGTCTAGTTTCAATAGAGTTAAATAAGAGAATCTATACGTTAGTAAATTTATATTGGATCCCAGGACTAGGATTAAAAACAGTTAAACAGCATTTTGAAGAGATAATTCATTTAACTAAGGGTAGCCTGATATTGGCAGGAGACTTCAACTGTATAATGAATGAAAAGATACAGATTCTAAATCCAAAAGAAGAAAACAACCCATCTCTAAAGCACTATCAAAATTTATAGATACATTGTATTTAAAAGATATAAATGAATTTGCAGAACCAGACTCACTAATCTTCACATTTTATTCTCATAGATATAAAACTAACTCTAGAATTGATAGAATATATGTTGCCAATGACCTAATAACAAAAATTGACAAAGTCAAAATCATAAATTGTCCTTTATCTGATCATAATGCCATAGTCTTTGAGATAGAGCTTACACCATTTTATTCAAATCCCATTACTAGGATACCTTCCTATATCACAAAATTGAGAGATTTCAAAGAATTTTATGAAGAAACAATCAAAAACTTTCTAGAAATAAATTACACAGAAGATATTTCAGAAATATATGTCTGGGATTCATTAAAAGCAGTTACATATGGGAAGATATTATCCTGGTACATAAATAAAAGGAAGTTATGGAATAAAGATATGCTAGACTTACAAAACAAAGCAGATAAATTGAAACTGGAAATACAAAAGGGTAATGCTACTCAAGTTCAAGAACTTACACAAATCAATAAGAAGTATACAGAATTGCTACACCATAAGATTATGATTAACTTAGAAAAGATAAAAATAAACTCATACTCTACTCATTCAGCACACCTGAGATACTTAACTAATAGAACAAAAAAATAATTAAATCTAAGCAAATAAAATAAATATTTATTCCCAATACTAACAAAAGAGTTACGGAACTAAATGATATTTTAGAAGCATTCAGACTCAATTTAACATTGATAATTCTATAAATACTCAAGATACACCTACTAAGGATATAAAAAATACTTAGAAAACAATATTCATATTAAATTAACACAAGAACAAATAGACATTATAAACAAACCAATCAATATGACAGAATTAAAATCACAAATTAAAAAGCTCAAGACAAATAAAGCACCTGGCCCAGACAATATGCTACCAGAAATGTATAAATTAATACCCAATCAAGCCATATCTTTATTATTAAAAGTATATGATATAGCCAATAAAGATTTGAATATAACACCCTCTTGGAAATATTCATTGATATCCCCAATTATCAAACCAGATAAAGATGAGAAACAGTGTTCCTCATATAGGCCAATATCATTACTCAATATAGACTACAAGATGTTTATGGCTATATACGCAGATAGGATCAAACACTTTCTTCCTTTCTTAATTCACAAAGATCAAACAGGTTTTATTAAAGGAAGAAATACTTCAGATAATATTAAAAGAATACTAACATTAATAGATTATAGCAAACATAAAGTCCTAAATTTAAATGTAATCTCATTAGATATTAATAAAGCTTTTGATTCGTTAATTGGAACTTTCTTTCACTAGTTTTAAAAGAATATAACTTTCCTTCTAATTTTAATAATCTTATCCAAATACTATATGAAAATCTACTGCATATGTTAAACTGGGATCACATAGATCAGGCCCTATAACAATAAAAAGGGAACTAAACAAGGTTGCCCTTTATCACCATTGTTATTTGCATTACTCATAGAACCCTTTGCAAATCAAATCAGATCAAACAATAACATAAAGGGCATTTGTATTAATAAAATGTTAAACCTTAAAATCCAACTCTTTGCTGATGACATACTATTAACTCTCTCAGATGCAAATGAGTCTTTGAATGCTCTATTTAACTCCATGAATAAATTTCAAAATATTTCAGGCTTAAAATTTAATGAAAACAAAACTAAAATTATGCCCTGTAATTGTAAAAAAAATAATATAAACAAAAGATTTTCCAAATATATAGTAACAGAAAGTAAATTATTATATCTGGGAATAAATTTACTCAATGAATTAACAGATTCTCTAATATTTAACTATAATAAAATACTAGACAAAATAGAACAAACAATTGGTTACTGGAATAAATATATCTTTTCAACAGCAGACAGATTATATCTTATTAAAATAATCATATTTCCCAAAATATTATACTTAATACAAAATTTTTCATTGCCACCTCCCAAATATATTATTCAAAGATACAATAAACTAATTTTAAATGTTCTATGGTTTCCAAATAAACCCCGTATAGCCTTAAATAAACATTTGCCAGATTGGGAAGATGGTGGAATTAATTTACCGGATATTGATTTATATATTACCTCATCTGTTATTAAAAACATAACACTATGGTTAAATAATTCATACACACCTATATGGAAACAAGCCCATGAGCAGATTTACATAGAAATCAATTATAATCACATACAAGACAACTTAACAGTAATACCATCACCCTTATATGGATGTTAAAAGATTATTTTTTAGGAAAAGGAATAATATTAATAAATTGCCATCAAACTATGTAAGTTCTACACTTTCAGTGTTCAGAACATATATAAACAAAATACCAAATATTAATTCTTGGATTTTTCTTATTTTCCTATAGCTTTTACACCAAATATTCTAGATACATTCCAAATATCTAAAATAAATATACTTAAAGAAGAAACATTACTCTTTTGGCATCAACTTATAGAGAAAGGGAAAATTCTAACAAAGGAACAGATAATTTATAATTATAATATAAATGAAGACAATTGGCTGTTTTACAAAATCTAAGGCATTTTCTTATAAATAAAATAGAACAAATGCAACCTTCAGTTAGACATGAAGCTCCAAAACTCATTGAATACCTTATTCTTATCACAAAACAGCCTTATCAGGGTACAGGTTATTTGTCTAATATCTATAAAATTGTTAAAAAACAAAAACTATCATGAAAAATCATACTCGGCTTATTATACTTTAACACATAACCATCCTCCAGTTGAAGAAGAAAAAGTAATATTCTAAAATCTTCCAAATTTTCTACATTATCAAAATACTGGCAATTATTCACTTGGAGATATCTACACAGAAGTTTCTATACACCACATAGGTTAGCCAAAATGTATTCTATTGAAGATCAATGTTGGAGATGCCATATCAAGATAAAAGCAGATTGGCAGCATGTTTTTTATGAAAGTATATGTCTCAATATGTACTGGAAATCCATTAATTATTTTTTTCAGACTGTTTATAATGATAATTTTCAATTAACAAAGTCTTTAATTTTATTCAACTCTCCTATTCCAAACTGTGTACCAAAAAAAGACACTAAAATCCTATGGTCACTATTGGCAATTTCACGTAAAATCATAACTATACACTGGAAAATGAGGCTTTGCCTACGTTCAAGGAATTTGAGACTTTAACAACAACAGTTGCTCACATGGAAATATTAACAGTGAAGAACAGAACTAAAAGATCTACTTCTTACTATTACTCTTGGATGAAAGTACTGGAAATACTTGAAAATATCGAAGAAGATATATCATCTTATGTTTCTAACTCTATATAATATAGAATTTCAATGTTATTTGCATAGACACCAATGTAAATAGTTATATAATGGTTTGAAGTTAGTAATGTTTTAGAATTGTAAATATGTTATTTATCTTTATTTCATGTAATGTTTAAGACATCTTATTTGAAATAATAAAAAAAAAATATTTAGTGAAAATAGATGCATGACTGCCAAGTCATACACCTGCGCACTGTACGAACACATACATAAATGCATGGAACTTGCAATACCCAACAGAAACAAGATGCTCTCCATAAAAAAAAAGAAGCCAATCTGGTGGTTGCCTGTCATTAATAAACTCTGCAACAGAAGGAAGAAACTGCTGCAGAAAAAGGTGAAGTCCCAAGACTGGAAAAACTCCCTTATTAGCCTCAACAGAAAGTTGAGATCCCTCATCAAAATGTCTAAAGCCAGCTATGAATGCAGAATTGCAGCAGACGCTAAAAATAACCACAAAGCCTTCTGTACTTATATCAAGAATCTCCACAGCATTACCCAGGTTTGCTCTGAGTTACTGCACAATGATACATCCTATACTGAACCAACAGATATTGCCAACATATTGGCCGACAGATTCAGTGCCAATTTTACCCCTTCCCCCATAGGACCAATCACAATACTGGAAGAATGCCAGGCACCCAGCATTACTGCAGCACAGGTTAAAGTTGCATTGTTCAAGGGCAAGAATACAGCTTCCATGGTACCCGACAATATCCCTGAATGTGTTCTACATGAACTACAAAGTGAACTAGCACCACATCTGTATGCCCTGTTCAATCACAGCCTCACCTCAGGCTTTGTCCCTACTGAATGGCACACTGCTACAGTCATATCCCTCCATAAAGGGGGAGCGATTACAGACCCTGGGAATTATTGCCCCATTTGCCTGATGAGTCTGATATGTAACGCTATAGAGCACATCATTATGGACCTAATTAAGGATATGAGGAAGCTTCAAACTCCAGATCCCACACAATTTGGTTTTGTGAAAGGTAGACCATGCCTGCTCAACCTGGTTGACTTCTTTGAGTCAGTCACCGGAGCTGTGGATGAGGGCAATGCAGTTCTTACAGCCTACCTCAATCTGGCCAAGGCCCTTGATACCATTCCCCACTCAGGAATTATTGATAAACTCACCAAACTAGGCCATTGACTCCTATATCACTAGTTGGGTTGCAATCTGGGTCACAAAAAGAACCCACAGTGTGAAAGTAGCAGACTCCAAGGCAGACTGGCAACCAGTCACGAGTGGAGTCCTACAGGGATCGGTCCTGGGTGCTCTCCTGTTTGGCATCTACTTCTCAGAAGTCCAGGCCAACACAGAAGGAGTCTGGCTGACCAAGTTCACAGACGACTGCAAGCTGGAAACCATTATTACCTCCCAAGTGATGTAAATATCCTACAGAAAGGCCTCACTGAGATC
>NC_056732.1:1763351441-1763386441 GCF_019279795.1 Protopterus annectens
ACTCTGGAATAAAATCCCAGTCCAGGTTAGGCAGAGTCCCTCATTGACTCTCTTCAAGAGGAATCTTGATGAGTGGATGGGAGATTGTAGGTTTACCCCGGGTATCACTTCTGTGTCACTGTTAGACAGAGGCAGAGTATACTAACCTCGAAAAAGGGCATAGCAAAATTAATTTAAAATGGGTGGCGAAAGCCAAACACATTCTGGCTAGGCTTATAAATACCCTAGGGCAGATAGCCTAGTATGAACCTATGAACCTATATGTATACATATATATATATATATATATATATATATATATATATATATATATATATATATATATATATATATATATATATATATATATATATATATATATATATATATATATATATATATATATATATATATATATACATTTATATATATATATATATATATATATATATATATATATATATATATAGGTTCATAGGTGTGTACTAGGTTAATGGCCCTGGAGCCTTTACAAGCCTAGCCCATAGGACTACCCTGTCATCATGCCACCTGACCTTAGTTCCCAGTGCCTCTGTCAAGTAGAGCCACTGGAGTGATCCCTGGGATGAATTTTCTATTTCCCATCCACTCATCAAGACTTTTCTTGAAGAGGGCCAGTGAGGTGCTCTGCATGACTTGTGTGGGAAGTCTATTCCATAGCATGGGCAGTCTCTGGGTTATGAACCTGTCCCTTTAGAACGTTCTGTCGAGTGTGGTAATGAAGCTGAGGTCTCTGGAGTGTGAGGTGTGGAGGGATTGGGATTTCTTTAGATGTAGCATTTCTAACACAGCTGGGTCAGACATGGCTTTGTAAGTCAAGTAGAGATTGTCGCTAAGTAGGCAATATAAGACAGAATAGTTGGGAGTTTTTTTGAGTCTGTCCCTATAGGACAAGTGATTAAGGTCTAGGTTCCTCTTTGTAAGGTACTTTTGGAGCCTCTCTACTTGTTGCAGGTGTCTAGTGAGGTTCATGCCAAATGGGGCATTGTACTCGATGATTGGCCTAATGAGGGAAGAGTAGAGGGAGGCAATGACCTCTTTCATCCTGGATACAAAACCCTTAGTAATGATATGTGCCACTTAGGACTTTCTGACCACAGTGGCAATGTTGTGGTCAAATGAGAGGTTGCTGTCAACTTGTGTTCACAGATCTCTAATATCACCTTCTGTGTTCAATGGACTACCACTGATGTGGTAATTCATGGGAACCGGGTTCTGACACCAGTCGTTGGTCTCAGTGAGGCCCTTCTGTAGGTGTCAACATCACTTGGGGAGTTAATAATAGCTCCCAACTTGCACTCGTCTGTGAACTTTGTCATCCAGAGTCACTTCTTGTTAGCCTGGACTTCAGAGAAGTAGATACCTAATAGAAGAGGATGCAGGACCAAACCCTGTGGGACTCCACTTGTGACTGCGTGGTAGTCTTACTTGGAGTCAGTTACTTTCACACTGTGGGTTCTATCTGTGAGCCAGTTTGCAACCCACCTAGTGGTGCATGGGTTGATGCCTAGCTTAGTGAGTTTTTCTATGATTCCTGAGTGGGGAATGGTATCAAAGGGCTTTACCAGAACAAGGTAGGTTGTATGAACCACCATGCCTTCATCCACAGCCCTGGTGACTGACTCAAAGAAGTTGACCAGATTGAGTAGGTATGATCTACCCTTCACAAAACCAAACTGTGTGGGATCCAGAGTTTGGAGATTCCCTATATCCTTGTTTATTAGTTTGATAGGTTCATAGGTTGGTACTAGGTATCGGCCCTAGGGCCTATACAAGCCTAGCCATAACAATTCCCTGGATATTTTTTCCCACAATATTTACTTCTCTGGACCACTGTCTAGCAGGGTGACTGACATGATCCCTGGGGTGAATTTCCTATCTCCCATCCAATCATTAAGGTTCCTTTTGAAGAGGGCCAAGGAGGTGCTCTGCTTGACATGTATGGGCAGTCTATTCCAGAGTATGGGGAGTCTCTGGGTCAGGAAACTATCTCTCCAGCATGTTTTGTTCATTGTGATGACAAGGTTTAGATCCCTGGGGCATGTGGCTCTGAGGGATTGGGATTTCTTTAAGTGGAGCATGCCCGACAGCTCAGGGTTTGACATGGCCTTGTATGTTAAGCAGAGATTGCCTCTGAGTAGACAATATGCCACAGAGTATAGCTGGAGTTTTTTTTAGATGGTCAGCATATGGCATCTGCTTTAGGCCTGTGATTCTATTAGTGAGGTATTTCTGTGGCCTTTCCAGCTGTTGCAGATGTCTTGTATGTCTGTGAGGTACATACCAAATGGGGCATTATACTCTATAATGGGTTCAATGAGGGATGAGTACAGTGGGACAATTACCTCCTTTTTTCTGGATGAAAAGCCCTTGGTGATGAGGTGTGCCACATAGAAGGATGTCCTGACTGTTGTGGCGGTGTGGTTATCGAAAGTGAGACCACCGTCGACCTGTGTGCCTAAGTCTCTCTTCACACTTTCGATGTTTAGTGTACTGCCACCTATGTGGTAATTCATGGGTACATGTTTTTTTCCAAAGGGGATAACTATACATTTCTTGGCATTAAGCTTGAGCCCACATCATTTAGGGATTCGATAATGGCTCCCAGTTTACAGTCATCTGTGAACTTTGTTAGCCAGAGTGTGTGTGTGTGTGTGTGTGTGTGTGTGTATATATATATATATATATATATATATATATATATATATATATATATATGCAGAGACACCTGGAGCTAGAAACAATATAATAACTGCTGATATGCTGTTGTAAAAGTCAAGAGGGTGTTGGGGTGCTGTGTAACAAGCTATAGCACCAAACACGTAATATTAAATGTCTATAACAGTTGATTCAGCACTAAAATTAGTACTGCGACTACAAAGAGCTCTTTCACTCACCAAACTGCTTCAGCGTAACTTCACCAGCTCCCAGAAAACAAGCTGACGAACGTTCCAAAGCAAAACAGTATCTGCGTTATATAACCAACTCCCAACAAGTTGACAAACAAAGATATATTGTTCAAATTGTGGTAGTTCAGCCAAATACCGGCTCCAAAAGACTCCTGGAAATAATCCGCTGCAAATGTCCAAAGTTCCAAACATAAACTGCAGCGGATTATTTCCAGGAGTCTTTTGGAGCCGGTATTTGGCTGAACTACCACAATTTGAACAATATATCTTTGTTTGTTCAAACTTGCTTGGAGTTATATAACGCAGATACTGTTTTGCTTTGAACGCTGTCAGCTTGTTTTCTGGGAGTACGCTGAAGCAGTTTGGTGAGTGAAAGAGCTCTTTGTAGTCGCAGTACTAATTTTAGTGCTGAATCAACTGTTATAGACATTTAATGTTTGGTGCTATAGCTTGTTCAACACCCTCTTGACTTTACAACAGCATATCAGCAGTTATTATATTGTTTCTCCAGGGTGTCTCTCTGCATATTTTTGGTCACGTTAGGTGGTTTATATATATATATATATATATATATATATATATATATATATATATATATATATATATATATATATATATATATATATATATATATATATATATATATATATATATATATATATATATATATATATATATATATATATATATATATATATATATATATATATATATATATATATATATATATATATATATATATATATATATATATATATATATATATATATATATATATATATATATATATAGATATATAAGTTTGAGGGTGTGGAAGCCATGCTCCCATGCCCCCAGTGCAAAAAAAGAAGTTTAAAGGTAATTATCTTTGAGATTCTGTCTTCTCCTGGGTTATTAGAGTTTTTATTTCAGCTTGTCAGCTGCTGGTATTTTGAGTAACAACATTTCAATGGAGAGAGAAGATTTTCACCATAACTTGTGACAGCAAGCAGTCAGCATAAGACCTCTGTGACACTGGTCCTCTATAATTTCTTTATATTTTTAAGGGTATTTATTACTATTATTTTTTATTAACGGTATTAAAATACTTAAGCATAAGCATTTTTCAGCAACGCAAGAAATATCAAAACAAGTTAAAAAAATGAGTTCAGTATCATTTCATTAGCATGACAGAGAGAGCATTACATTTACTAAAATCTATATTAAAAGATTAACATTCTAAATCTAGAATGAATTCCCTTGCTATGCTCTCATTACACAGTTCTAAAGAGGTAGTCATTGGTAGCCTCCTAAAAGCGGACTGCATCTCATATTTTCAAGTCAGAGAATGCAGCTGATTTCAAAGCAGTTCAGGCTGATAATGCAAACAAAATTCTGCCTGAAGTCTCATGCCAGACCCTTGGAACACTACATCTGAAGATCACATCTGTCTTGAAGGGGCATATGGTTTCAGCATTTATTTCACATAAACAGGGCTCAGATTATGTTGGGCACATTAGGTGAACATAAGAATTGTAAATATACGGCAGGCCAGAACAAGCAGCTAGAACAAATTCTGCCAGTACAGGCATAATGTGATATTTATTTATCATGAGCATGGAGAGTATGCTAGATGAGTTGTACAAGGACAAAGCAGGGAAATGTAAGTGTGTGCAAAAACTCTGCATGAGCTGAAAACCAGCAGAAAATATTGATACCGAAATTGGCACATGAGTGTAGAAGCAAAGTACATTTTAATTGATGTGGAAAGTGACGCTAATGTGGTATCATTGAGGAGGTAGCACAACAAAAGATGTAGCTTTCCTGGTTGCAAGTGTGTAGTGAAATTCTTATGTATTTACACTATAATAATTGACAGAGGAAGTACAAATTGATAGCATTGACAAAAGGATAGATCCTGAATGCTGATAAATATTTTTTTTTCTTTTTCTTAATTTTCCTGCAGCAGTGAGTACATTAAGTATGTTGCTTGTAGGTATAGATTTAAGAATATGTTCTAGAATACATTGCTCTTGTGTGCATAAATTCCAGCATTAGCAGATTGGTTCATAGGTGTGTACTAGGCTAATGGCCCTGGAGCCTTTATAAGCCTAGCCCATGGAAGTGTCCTGGCATTGTACCACCCGACGTTAGTTCCCAATTGCTCTATCAAGTAGAGCCACTGGAGTGATCTCTGAGGTGATCTTTCTATTTCCCATCTACTCATCAAGATTTCTCTTGAAGAGGGCCAGTGAAGTGCTCCGCTTGACATGTATGGGAAGTCTATTCCAGAGCATTGGCAGTCTCTGGGTTATGAAACTGTCCCTTCAGCATGTTCTGTTGATTGTGGTAATGAGGTTGAAGTCTCTGGAGGGTGTGGTGTGGAGAGATTGACATTTTTTTAGATGTAGCATTTCTAACAGAGCTGGGTCAGATATGGCTTTGTAAGTCAAGCAGAGATTGCCTCTAAGTAGGGAATATGAGGCAGAGAATAGTTG
This sequence comes from Protopterus annectens, assembly GCF_019279795.1. Classification (NCBI taxonomy): domain Eukaryota; kingdom Metazoa; phylum Chordata; order Ceratodontiformes; family Protopteridae; genus Protopterus; species Protopterus annectens. The sequence continues at coordinate 1,763,356,846 of NC_056732.1, forward strand.
GAGTATTTTGAGTCCTGTCCATGTAGGACATGTGTTTAAGGCCTAGGATCCTCTTCATGAGGTTTGTTTGTGGCCTTTCCAGCCTAGATCATCTCTGAAGAAGGCTTTCTACATGCAACATCAGCATAGAAGAATTACTAGAAAATTGACTTAATTTCTTCTGATTTGGTGGGTTCAGGTTCATTTAATAAGTGTTTCATAATCACCTGAAAATTTACAGTCAGACATGTATTAACTCCCTTACCTGGACACCTGTTATGTGTAAACAAAGGCATCATCATTCATCATCGTCATTTTCTACATGGGGTGAGGGTGTTGTGCCAACTGTTGTCATTTCTCTCCATTCAGTGCCACACTCCTACATTCTTCCACATGCATGCCTGACTGTCACAGGTCTCCTCTCACACAATCCAACCACATCCTGCTGGATGCCCTCATTTCCTCCTGCCTTGTTCCTGTCTGTCCCAAATCTCCTTCACTAGCTTATCCTCTGCTTTTCTGCGAATGTACCTCACCCACCATAATATGTTCTCTTTTACCTTGTCTGCAATTGGAGTTACATCGGTTTCTGCTCTGATGTTATCATTTCTTCATCTTTCCCACAGTGTGCATCCTACCACCCATCTCAGGCACGTCATCTCCATCACTTCCAGCTTCCTTAACTGCTCTGCCTTTACTGCCCAGGTTTCTGTACCATACGGTAGTGTCACCCCACTGTTTTCTACACCTTACTTTTCATCATCTTTGGCATTCTTCTGTCATATACTACACCTGACACTCTGTGCTAGTTGGCTGCAGCTCCTCTGATTCTAGCGTTGACCTTCTCATTCAGACTTCCCATTTCCCCTACCACCCCTCCCAGATACTTGAAGCTGTTAACTGTTCCACTACTTTTCCTTCTATCTCAGTTTTAACTGTTTCTGATTTCTGCATTTGCTGCTATTACAGCTGTCTTAGCTGTACTCAGTTTCATCCAACATACCTTCAGTTTTGCAGTCCATTCCCCTATCCTTTGCTGAAGTTTTTGATGAAAGTTTGCATGTAATGCCACATCATCTGCATACAACAACTTTGTTGATCTGTCCCCTCTAACCTGTTTGCTAATGTATCCCATCCCTAGTGTGAACAGCAGTGGGCTCAGAGCTGAACCCTGATGCATGCCCATTCCCACTGGGAACCCCTCTGTGAGTCCAAACACTGTTTGTACATAAGTAATTTTTTTATTTTTTTACATAACTTGCACTAATTCTACCAATGTTTCTGGGACTACAGACCATCACAGGACTGTCCAAATCAGCTTTCTTGGGACCTTGTCATATGCTTTCTCCAAGTCTAGGAATGCTCTGTTTCCACATCTCTATCGTCTTTCAACTACTTATCTTCCTACAAACATTGGATGACTTGTGCTGCCTGCTAATATAAATCCATACTGTTTATCTCCCATCTTACTGTCTACTACTCTGTGTATTTGTTTATCAATCACCCTCTCCAGAACATTCAAGAAGTGTGACAGGAGTGTGACACCTCTGTACTGCCCACAGTTGTGATGTCCCTTTTGTTTTTGAATGCTGGCACTTGTATGGTTATTCCCAAGTCATTTAGGATACATCCTCCACTCTACACTGCTACTAGTACCCTCAGGAGTCATTTTTCCCTATCTCACTCAACATCTTTCTCATATCTGCTATGCCCTCATCTGAGCTTGCTGCTTTTCATTTTCTTCAGTGCTCTTCTTACTTCTAGGGTGGGTTCATCCTTTTCTTTCATCATCAGTTATTTCTGAGATTGTACAGCTTCTGGGGAGGGGGGTACTTCATTCGAAACCTGCTTGAAGCATTCCTTCCATCTTCCTTTGATGTCTTGTGGACTGGTGACCAGGTTGTTGCTGGCATTCCTTTGACGGGTGTCTGATGACTATCTTCTTTATATTTCTGTCCTTGCCCTGCAACCTGATAGAGTTTCTTTGTACCATATGCTGAATTACTTTCCAGAAGCTGGCAGAGCCCCCCGATGCCTTGCTTTTTACTATTGCAGCTCCATTCTTAGACTGTTTGTTTGCCAACCACTAGTCCTTCCTAACCTGCTCAGTCTTTTCTATCTCCCACTTTTCCTGAACTCCTTCTTTCTTTTGATGACTTCCTTGATTTCTGCATTCTGTCACCAGCTTTTCTTATGTACCTAGCTTGATCACATTTCTCTTGTATAATCCTCACACATGCTGTTTTGAGACTCAGCCATTCTTCAACTCCACCTATTTTGTCGTCTTCCTGTGGTGCTAGAGCCCTGAGTAATTTCTTAGACTGTTGTGCTTCCTCTCCAGTCAACTTCCATGTCTTAAGCCTATCTCTATTAATTTTAGAGCCTTCTCTGACCACTACTTGCAGCTGATTCTGGCAGTCAGTGGTTTATGCTGTGGACTGATTGAGGATGACCACAATCAATAATTCTACCCTGGTGCCCTTTCCTTACAAGGAGGAAGTCTTCCTGAGTTGCATGTTGGTCACTAATGTATGTAATTGTTTTACTGTCTCTCTTGCTGAACCATGTGCTGGCCACCATTTGTCAGACAGAAGTCTAGAATGGCTTTTCCTTCTTTAATCCCATGTTGACCCAGACAATGCTCATATCCCACTCTGTCTGTCCAGATATGAGCATTCTCATCCCTCATTACAAACACCGATTCATACTGCCTTGCATTGTCTATTGGCTCTGCTGCTGCTGTCTGAATGCATTATTTTCCTCATTATGACAACCCTGCTGTGGAGTCTGCACTGAAATTATGAATGCTGACCTAGCATTACACTGGAGTCTGATTGCCATGAGTCTGTCACTAATTATTATGACATCCCTCACTGTCTTCTGAAGCCTCTCCTTTACCATGATTCCCACCCCGTTTCTAGTCTGTCATCCTCCTGAGTAGTAAATTCTGGATGCCAAGCCAATTGGCTTTTTTTTCACTGCCTTTCTATCTTGTCTCTTTGATACAGAGGATGTCCGACCTCCTCCTTACCATCATGTTATCCACTTTCAAGCTGCGTCCTGTTAGTGAACCTACATGGAATGTACCAGTTCTTTGCCTGTGTTTAGCAGGGTGATGGTTTTACATTCAGCTTTCATGCAACAAAGCTGTCTCAAGTAACCCAAGCTGGCAACTGGGTACTAGTTGACAGTAGCTCATTGACTGAGGACTGCTGAGATTTATGGCAGAAACTAGCCAAGAGGGAGGAATATACCCCCTCCCACCGATAGATCAGAGTAGGTTGTGTCCTTAACTCACTTATTACTGGCAAATACCCATGCCTATTTGGTGACATTAGGCAACATAACCAAATCACCTAAAACCAGTTTCTACATCATCCAGAGACTGACATGGCACTCAATCTGTAATTCATTTTATTCTAGCTTATGGACATTGTGCACCACAGATAAGGTCCAAAGTGATTTGTTTATATAACCCTTCTACTATAGGCACCATCTACAGTCTATCATGCTGCCTACAGCTCCATTCTTCAGTGAATTTGAGGTGGAAGCACTCAGGATGTTTGTGACAGGTAGAAAGAACCCCACAGAGACACAGAGAAATATGCAAATGCTATTCAGGCATTGGTAGGAAGGCAGGATCAAATCTTGCACCTTGCACATGGGAGGCAAAGGCCTTAACCCTTACACCAACTGGTCTCTGTAAGACTTATCATAGTTATTCTTAGAATATTTACAGGAATTGGTATTCTTTGAATTGCTGATCTTTGTAGCTTCCTAATACTTTTGAAGAAATAAAATTGCCCTTTTTTACAACCAAATTATATAGACCAAGTATAATGAATGGGGCCAACTACTGAAAGAAAACCATCTAATAAAAAGGCTTCTCTTTAATTTCAGGAAATGATTTGCATAATGAGACAGAAACACTGTGTTAAGATTGTTTTTCCAGTTTAGGTTTATTTATTTATTTATTTGTATTAAACAAAACAAACAACAAAATGAGGAGAGGTACATTAACACAAACTTACAAACAATGTGGTCTAGCTGGATTATCCAAGAGAACAGCCAAGACCGAGAAATGTAAATCTTTAATCCAACTGGTGCTCAATCGAAGGATCAAACAATCACACAGCCCACAAATAAAAATATATCCAAATAAATAACTTTTCTTGGCTGTTCTCTTGGATTGTCCTTTTTTTTTTTGGCTGTGCTCTCTTTTTTGTGGTTTTTAGCTGGATTATCACTTGTGAAAGAAATTTTTATCATAGTGAGTATGGTGTTTAGCTCTGCTTGAGAAGGTGAGACAACTAAGTTGTACTTGTGAAAGGAGATGGGAACAATAATAATAGTAGTGTCTTCTGTATGCAGTTCACATGCTTACATTTCAGACCTTAGGGCACTTCCAGATGGAACCCATTAAATGAAAATGAACTAAATTAATGATATGAGCTCCCCATTTTCTGTAGAACTATCTCCCCTTGTCTCCTCTTCTTTATATAGCTACATTATGGCCATTATTTTATGTCTGTAAAAATTTGGAAGATTTTACAAATGTATGAGGTATGAGTAGAAATAGGCTTTCAAAAAGAATTTGCAAATTAAACTGGCCAAGGTAGAATGTTCATTTTAATTGCTGCTACTTTACTTAGGAAAGATAATTTCATATATATATATATATATATATAATTGAATATTTGTTTGGATTCTTATCAGGCCATTGGAATTAAAAAGGTCCTTTTATCCTCATTTTGGCAAAAATAAATCCATATCTGAATTTGGACATAATTTAGTCCTTTTTGTAGTCTAACACACTTTCCTCTATACCATTTAGAACTTATACTATGCACAGCTTATGAATTATCATGATGCATATATAATTCCTTTCAAAAATTTTACCTTTTCTTTTTTCCCTTGCTGTATCTTCATGTTGACCTTTTGTTTTGATACTAATGCTAACATTTTTATATAATCTGGTTCTGTCCAAATGCCCAAACTTTACATAAATTTAAGAAATACAGTGCTAGAACTATAGATCTCATTACTGTAGACTTTAACAATTGTCTCAAACATTAACAGAGAGCACATCCTCCTTCAATACTATGTAACAACTAAAGATATCCTCGAATTCCACAATACATCCTCCTTAAATTCCACAGCATATTTTACTTCGATACTCTGTAACAACTAAAGATCTCCTAGAATTCTACTTCCATTCCACATCTCACCTCTTTTACAATACATTCATTAAAGCATATAAACTTTTAGGTAAAACTAAGTCATTTTTCTGATTGGCAAGAGCATGTGTGGCTCTATTTCAACTAGTTTTGCTTTAACAGATGTGTGCTCTTTCACAGACTACTTATTTTATTTCAGGTTTGACATCAGATTACTCTACCATTATTACCATTTTTTGGTAGTAAAGTTCTCTTTTTATGCTGCACTCAAATTTTGTCAGAAATAACATAATTTGTTAGTTTTCATGTTGATGTCCTTTTCTGTTATCAGGCTTAATAATATTAATATGTGATCTATTCTTATCTAGGTAGAAAATATAAACATTTCCCTCTTGTCCAGGACAGATATTATAAAAAATAATGTTCTACCTGGAATTCTTTATCAACTAACTGCTATAAACTTAAATATTCCCCAAAAAAATCTTTCAAAAATGAAATCAGTCCTCTCAAAATTCATATGGCACCCAAAATCTACAAGAATCAGATATGACAAACTCACATTACCTAAAGTCAAGGGTGGCATATGGTTAGCAGATTTAAGTTCTACTATGACATTATAAATGGCAGCAGAATAATTCAAATTGCAAACCATGACCAATCCAGCCAAACATGATCCCCATTATGGATCAGAATCTGGTATAAACTCCCCCAACATTAATCCTAAAACCCTCCCTTTCATAAATTTAAAAATATGTTAGCACAATGAAAATCTACCCTATGATCAAATACAAAATAAACATATTTCAAAATCTAATAACATCACCCCACCTGGAAAATACACTTGAACTTTTACAACCTATTCATCTTAAACCTAATCTGAAATTAAGTAACAAAATAATAGATCTAACTAAATATCCCCTAATAAGAAATATTACGATCTGAGAAATATACTGGCTAAACAAATGCAATATAACTGAGATGAGAACTTGTCTAAGAATACCAAATAAATATGACATCATGCTCAGACCAATCCAGTCAGTCATACATGCTAAATTCTCTACAAAAAAAAATCAAAACAATCCAATCAATAATAAAAATCTTATCATACAAAACTAAAATTATCTCAAAAGCATATACATTAATATCAGCAATTAAATCTCAACATTCTCTTTTATAGTCAAACTACTAGCAAGAGAAAAATAATAACATTACTACAGATCAAAAATCTTAAGCAATAAAAAAAATACACTTAACCTCACCCCATGCAAAAACATGATATGCACCCAGCTCATGATTAACAGTAATATATATTACACACCTATTGCCATAACAAAATTAACCCTAAATACCCACCAACGTGGCCATTCTGCCCTGTGGAAACTAATGATCTACTGTTGTAAGAAGGTTTATAAATTATGGTGATCATTTACAGTTAAACTTGATAAAATGAGATATGAAAAGACCACTTTTTCATGGGAAAAAACAATTATCCATATTACACCAAATATCTTTACAGGCATACACCAACATGTTCTCATTACAATTTGTGCATTAATTAAATACTACATTGCCAAGAATTGGTTAGATAAGGCTAAGATCACATGGAATAATTTCAAGGTTGTGGCAGTGAAATTCATATCCTCACATAAACTTGCAAATAAAAATTCAAACAAAATAACTTACTTTCAAGAATACTGGAATTGTATTTTGGACATCATACTTAAAAACTGACCCCCGTATTTACTAAACTTCCACAGTTATCCATATTATACCAAATACCTTTACTAGCATACACCAACATGTTCTCATTACAATTTGTACATTAATTAAATACTACATTGCCAAGAATTGGTTAGATAAGGCTAAGATCACATGGAATAATTTCAAGGTTGTGGCAGTGAAATTCATATCCTCACATAAACTTGCAAATAAAAATTCAAACAAAATAACTTACTTTCAAGAATACTGGGATTGTATTTTGGACATCATACTTAAAAACTGACCCCCGTATTTACTAAACTTCTATGCAGGACTAGCTTAGTCCTGCATGGAAGTGCCCATTTAGGAGCAGGGCGGCAGCACACCATGCATATTAAGAAGGCATGCTGACTGAGCTCCTAGGCTTACACTGAATGTGTACGAGTGCAGGAGGCATGTCTGAGAGCAGAGCTCTCAGAATAAACATGCCCCTGCAATGTAGAACAGCAGAAAGTGGTAAGAAATGAGAGAGACTGCTCATAGGTGTCGGCATATCCCCACCAACAGTCCCCATGTGTACAACAGCAACAGTACATATAAATTAAATGAAGAAACCCATGTATTTATATTTTTAAAAATCCAAGTACAGTTATCCATAGGTGCTTGGGTGTGCCCATCTCTTAGCTATGGTTAAAGCAGCTTAAAAGGCTGAAGAAGATAACAAGGAAGATATAGGCAAATTAAGCAGCACTGCAATAGTGTAGTGGGCAGAGCAGTTACCTAACGAGCAGGCATTCCCGGTTCAAGTCCCATTGTAGCACAGTCTATTTTAAACAGCAAAGCACGTTATAACCAATATTTTTGTTACAATACCCACTAAATAACACATATTTATGAACTGGAGTATTGCAGAAAATGCACACGTGAAGTATCAGTGTCAGAATGAATAAGGCACTAGTAAGCAGGCTTAAGCACAAATAAGCAGTAGTAAGCATATGTAAGCACTAGTAAATGTGTTTAAGGGCATTTGCGCGGGGGTAAGCACTGCCTACACAGATTAAGCAATGTGGAAGCTCACTGAGCATAAGAAACTGTAACCGGAAGTTAGTAGTTCTTACCATCACGCAAACAGGTGCACACCCGCTTACAACTGCTTTAAAGTGCCTTAACCACTCTATATCCAACAGCCTGTGTTCTGCCTACCAACAAAATAAACAGCCTCTGCAAGGGTCATACCCAAGACCCTGCACACTACAGTCACAGTAGTTAACCACTAAGCCATCATAGCAGTACATAAGATTGAGGTTTCAACAAACAAATCCTCACCACAGGAAAATAAAACTGAACATGTGAAAGGAATGTATGCACAGGTTGATGCTATATAACCTGTTACATAACATAAATATGTGAACTGGAGTACTGCAGTAAGGCCAGATGTGAGGTGTTATTGTAATAAAGTGTTGAAGTCCCCAGGACCCCATACAGTGTACGTACACATGAATCACAGATACCAGACACAGATATAACATGTAACAAATAATAAATCAATGCCAAAAGGAAAATATAATGCTAATTAAATATTAAGCAATGCTAAGCATTGTACAGCTCAGCTTACTTGGTGTAAGCAATGTGTGGGCTGGGTAACTCAATCTGCCCAGTGGTATACCCCTTTAAGCAATGGCAACAGTAGGTAGGCAGGTGTACACATAGCTTAGCCTTTTCAAAACCATCCAATCATGGGAAAATGTGGGAAATTGGGCATATTTAAACCCCACAGGCATGAATACTTCTCATAACTGGTTGCAGTTCCCTACTGCAGGCAGAATGGCTGGAGTTGGGGAAGGCTCTTGATATGGAGCACAGTGTCGGGGTACCCAGGAGTCCAGATTCATGATATGGCTTCTGGTAAAACACCATGAGCAGAGGCTACTGCAGGGCCAGTACCAGGGCTCTCAGTATAAAGTGGAGGCCTGGGACAGTCTCGGCCATGACCTCAGCAGTGCCACTGGCATCCCCTGGACTGGTGAGCAGGTCAGGTATCACCATGCAGACCTGAAGCGGTGGAGGGGGGAATCTCTTGGAGCAGTGGATCCAAGAATCAAGACAGATGGCCAATGCACCAGCACTGTGTAAGTACCCTTTCTACTACGTAGATAATGATTGCCTAGCTTGTGTATACTATGAATAGGTAATGGCTAAATATCACTGTATTTCCTTGACAGATGCAGATGAGTGGGCTGTGAACCAGCAAGCCCATGCTGCTAGGCTTCAAAGGCTGTGTTGTGAGGCAGGTTAGGAATAATCTAACATGTACTGTCATAACAAATAAATACAGCATTTCTAGAAAGTGTTTTACCAGTATAAAAATGTATTGTGTATGGGGTGTACTGAATAAACTAAATATGGCAGGAAGACTGTCATATAGGTTGTGTGGAAATAAAGGTGTAATATCTTGTGAATAAAAGTATAACCCCTGGAGGGCTTGTGTACATTCTGCTTTCATATGTTGTAATGTTGCATTCTATAAATAGTACTGTTGTATTAAGCAGTGTTACCCACACTGTTGAACACAGATAAAATGTGTAGGAAGTTCAATATAACAATGTTGGAAGTCCCAAGAGGTCAGTCATATTGTACAACTGAGGGAGACTTACACAGAAAACATTGGAATGCTTTACACCAATTCCTTGATAGCTCTGTGTACTGTGATATCAACTGTAATATTTTAACCACACACAGCAGGGGTTTGAATCCCTGGAGTGGTAGTAAGTTTTATGCATAATCATACCCCACAACTGTACAGAGTTTGCGAGAATCTTCAGATAGAAAGCTGTATGCATAATTAGACCCAACAACTGTACAGAATTTGCCAGAATGTTCAGATAGTAAGCTGTAAGCATAACCATGAACTGTACAGACTGTGGCAGAATGTTCAGGTAGTAAGCTGTATGCATAGTCATACCCCTCAACTGTTCTGATCTGTCCAGCATGTCCAGATAAAATAGCCCAAATCAGCTGCCCGGTAACCTGTTCCCTTGACATATCAGTGTGATGATCCAAGAAATGTAGGCAGCTTTTACTGACATATAACTGATAGTCAGACCTGTACATAGTCAGAGAATGTATTTGAAAACAAACCTGTCATTGTGGCATCCCACCCAAAGTGTATGACAGCTATTCTCAAAATATGTCACATTAACACCTGCATCCTGTCAAGCCATGACCAGAGTGTGTGCAATAACAGATTTTTAGTATGTGTATAACATCAACATGAAATCTGGGAGTATGTGTAGAAATTGTCAGGTAGTGTTAACAGTGATTTCCACAACAGCTATACCAGGTAAGAGGTGTATACTGAAGGTACAACACAGTTCACTTATATACTTGTCTACAAGCATGGAATCTGAGAGTATGTGTAGAAATTGTCAGATAGTGTAAACAGTGATTTTCTCAACAGGTAAGAGGTGTAAGATGTAAGAAACAGTCCACATAGATACTAATCTACAAACATACCATTGTACAAAGTAAGGACAGTGGGTAGTTTAATAATACATGTAAGGGACAGAACACTGCAGTCACTAAGAAAGTTGTGAATACTACAGGGATATGTTACTTGTTAATGGACCTCTCTCTCTCTCTCTCTCAACTCCACCATATGTGCTACAATTACCTAATTACACACCTCAATGGGTACGTGTACACACCAAACTTCTGTCGTGACATATGTCCTATTGGTTTATAAATATTCACATTTGGTTCTATGCATATGCCATGTTAAAATACTCCCATATTGGTGGCCTGTTGCCATCAATGAAACCTGCATGCTGTTGTAATGGCCACTGTTGTCCCATATATGCATGTGTTTTGCTGGCTCTGCAACTGTTGGAAATCTGGTGTCTTGGGTTAATGGGAATACCTATGCATGCTGTTATAACTAATCCTGAATGCTGTTGTCTATTACTGATACCTTCCTTAAAACTGCAACACCATAGTTCATATGGGAAGGCCAGTCCCAGCGGACCCACCTGTCCCACCTCAGCTGGCCATGGCATTGGGCACCAGCATGTCTAAGGCCCAGCCTGGGACCTCCTCCTCCACTGGCCCTCCACCGCCTTCAGGTGGAAATGCCACAGGGGATGGGGCTCAGCCCCCCTGGGAATAGGGGCGGAGAGGTACCTGTCACCCGCCATCAAGTCTGGTCCGTGGTGCGTAGTGAGCTCGACAAAGAGATTTGAGACAAGTTACACCAGCTTGAGGGCTGCATGGTGCAATTAGAGGGTGAGCCTGCACCTCCTACCCAGCCCCCAGCACAGCCATGTTTGGTGCTGTGAAGGTGCAGTGGTGACTGCTCATAGGTGGGGACCTCAGTCCCACTATTTCCATTGGGGGCTCATGGGCTTGCAACTTCCAAATACCTCTCCCCGTCCAAGGTGTTTACCCCCTACATGTGTCATATACCTACCCTGTATGCATCTTGTTTGTCTTGTCTGTTAACCTACCCAACCTACCTTCCCAAATATACCTACTACCCCTCCCCAACATCCTACTCTCACCTGAAAAAAAAAAGGACAATCTGTTCCCACAAAAAAATCTCGCCCCATGCACAGCTGTCCATTTTGCACACGTGTCCACTGGACACATGTAATCTGGTCTAATTGGCATCACGACAAATTATTGTTGTCCTCACCCCCCCAGGGGTTTGAGTATCCAAATCTACCTCCAAATTCAGTGTATATGCACAGCTGTAGCTGTAGAAAAAATAGGCAGCTATGAACCTTCCCTACACCCTTCCTGCACATCCCTGGATATTTTCCCTACTGTCTTTCCCTCTTTGGGCCCCTTTTTTTTCACCACTTTCATATCAATCCCTTTTTCTTTTCTTTTAAAGAAATTAGCAAGGGGGTAAGGGGGAGTAAGCACTTTTAAGCAGCAGTAAGCGGGTTTAAGCCTGTTTGCGCGGGGGTAAGCTATGCCTACACACGTTAAACAATTTAGAAGCTGAGTTTATGAATCTGTAACCAGAAGTTAGCAGTGCTTACCTCCCCGCAAACCCACGCAAACCCGCTTACAACTGCTTTAAAGTGCCTTAATCACTATCTTCTGCCCAGCAACAAAATAAACAGCCTCTGTAAGGCTCAAACCCACTACCATGCACACCATGTGAAAAGTGATTTATCACTAAGCCATGCCAGATATACAACAAATTGATGTTTTCAGAAACATAACATCTAGCCCAGTCATGCAACGGTACAGAGAATGTATAACAACATCTAGATGTATGTGTGTGTGTAAATATATTAATATCTAAACAGATACAACATTTCTATATCTGTATATATATATATATTCAGAAATATAAACATGAACATATATACATGGAAATGCCAACATCTACACATATATCTGTCAACATCTATATGAAGTAATAGTAAAATAGCAGAAATAGCAGAAAGTCTGCTCTTCAAAACTTCCCTTAGAACTAGCTGGTTTCTCAGTAGTAGCACTAAAATGTGGACCCTTGTGACTAGCACTTGCTCTAGCACCTGCTGGAAAGCACTAGAAAGCCTGAAAATGATACAAGCACTCAACTCTCCTTGTCAATAAGGAAAAATTAATTGTAGGCACTAAACAGCCTATAATTGAAAAGTACCTTTGAAAGGTAAAGGAAAACGGCTCTTGTACTTTCCAAAAAAGCACCTAAACAGGCATGTCCAAGGATCAGCTTCCCATGATTTCTCCTGTCCATCTGGTGAATCTGAGCATACTGAGGCAATGAGGCAACTGCCTCATGTACACAGACAACCCTCTCCTCCTACCACCCAACCCTACAACCTGCGAGAGATGCCCTTACATAGCCAAACTGGAAGCAAAGCTCTCTCCAGCCAAGATTGTGCTAGACAGGACAGACAAGAGGAGAAGATTAACACCTGCACTACAACTCAAGAAACACATAGCCCTTCAAAACTCACACCATCAACACCCACACATAGCAACACTAAACCCACATATGCAAAGGCCCTTAACATTAACCTGCCCAAGCAACAAGGACTTCCAAAGCTGAAACGCAAATAAACGCCTGTCACAACCAAAGCGACACATAGCTCACAATACCAGTGTGCCACCCAACAACAGCCCCTAAGGCAAGACAATGTACCCAACACTTTAGTCATAGGTGACTATATAGTCAGGCACACTGATGTCCCACTCACCAGGATGAACAAGGAGAAAATTACAGTCATCTGCCTGTCAGGTGCCAGGATCCACCACATAACGCATGCACTCAAGTCACAACAAGTACAAATACGACTCTGTCATTGTCCATGTTGGAGTAAATGACTTGAGAAGTACCTCCCTAGACTACATGAAAAGAGACATGGAAGAGCTCTTGGATCATGGAGCCCAGGCAGGTATGACCATAGCCCTGAATAGCATCCTGCCTTCGTCCAGAATGATACCACAGTATAAGGACAAAATGATTGACTTCAACAATTGGCTAAGCTTCTGGTGTCATTCAAAGGGGATCTAGTATCTGTATGACTGGGAAGACATGATCAACAAACCATGATACTTTGCCAGAGATGGCCTGCACATGTCACCCCTGGGAATCAGGTTACTGGCTAAAGCTCTTGCCACCCCTATAGTGCCTTTTTTTAGGCAAGGTTCAAAGGGCAAAACCACCACTGTAACAGATACAATCATGCAAAATCTGAAGATAATGACTACTCAATGCTAGAAGTCTAAACCTCAAAATGCACTCTCTCAAGGCACTCCTAAAAATGGAAAACATCAATATCTGTGCAGTAACTGAGACCTGGTTCAAGGCTCCAGGGAGCACCCCTGCAATGCCAGGCTACAACTATTACCACACTTTTCGGCCACCAAACCAAGACCAAAACACTAAAGGTAGAGGAGTGTCTGTATTCACCAGGGATATTCACACCTCCAGGCTAGTTGCCCAACACAATGCATCTGAAATTCTCCAGGTGCAACTAACACTAGGTAAGACTGCAATCCAAACTGTAGCTTGATAAAGATCCCCACCATGTCCCAAGATTCTCACTACACCTTTCTAAACATACTGGAAAAATACTAAGATACAACCAAACACCCTAATACTGGGTGATTTCAACTACCTTGCCATTAACTGGGAAAACTAGTTGGGTACCAACACCTTTTCCCAACGGTTCTTGGAATTCATAAATTCCAACGCCCTGGATCAACTAATCCATTGTCTCACTAGGGGCTACAATATCCTAGACCTGGTCATTACCAACATGGGAGATAGATGCTCCATACCAGTGGTCATCCCCTGATTGGTCAGGTCTGACCATAAGCAAATCACCCTTGAAACCCACATCCCCCCACCCCCCAGTAAGGAAACCTCCGTAAAAACACTTCTCCAAAGCCAACTTCATGCTACTTAAGTCTGAAGTGACAAACTTCATGGCACCCATGTAGATGGGGTGAGAAAATTCAACTGCTGAATCCTTCACGAAGCCACTGTACAAGCACATCTACTCGTGCATGAATCGTGCCATCCCAAATAGAACCAAGATGTTCTCTTCCAAAAAAAGGAAACCAATCTGGTGGTCCTCTGCCATAAACAAACTATACAACAGAAGGAAGAAACTGTTGCAGAAAAGAGGAAAATTGCAGGATGCAAAAAACTCCCTTACCAGCCTCAGTAAGAAGCTGAGTGCTGAGATCCCTCATAAAATCTTCAAAAGCTAGTTACAAAAATAAAATTGCCAAAGATTCCAAAGACAACCACGAGGCATTTTATAGTTTTGTCAAGAATCTAAATGGCAATGCTCAGATCTGCTCTGAGCTACAGCAGAATGGCATTAAATATACTGATCCCAAGGATATTGCCAATATCCTGGCAGATCAGTTTATTGCCAACTTCACCCCCCCTCTCACCCCCTAAAGGGCCCATCTCAATACCAAAAGATTGGCAAATTCCGGTAATCACAGCCACACAGGTAGACTGCACTCTCCAAAGCTAAGAATACAGCATCCATGGGACCAGATGACATCCCGGGCTGTGTACTCCTTGAACTACAAAATGAACTGGCACTTCACCTAAGTGTCATATTTAATCATAGCCTCACCTCAGGCTTCATGCCCACTGAGTGGCGCAGAGCTACAGTTATCCCAGTCCACAAGGGGGGATCCACCTTGGATCCCGGGAACTATTGCCCCATCAGTCTGACGAGCCTGATCTACAAGGGCATGGAATGCATTATCATGGAACTTATAAACAAAGACATTGGCAACCTTCCAACACTGGACCCCAGGCAATTTGGGTTCGTGAAGGGCCGACCTTGTCTCCTGAACCTGATTGACTTCTTCAAATCAGTCTCCAGAGCTGTGGACGAGGGTAAGGCAGTACACACAGCCTATCTGGACCTCGCCAAGGCCTTCAACACCATCCCCCACTGTGGAAGCATAGATAAACTTACTAAGCTGGGCATAAATCCCTACATCACTCAATGGGTTGCCAACTGGATTACTGACAGAACCCAGACTGTAAAATTAGCCAACTCCAAATCCAGCTCCCGACAAGTGACAAGTGGAGTACCTCAGGGTTCAGTCCTGGGACCGCTCTTGTTTGGCATCTATTTATTTGAAGTACAGACCAACATTAAGTGACTCTGGCTAACAAAGTTCACAGATGACTGCAAACTAGGAGCCATTATTGAATCCCCAAATTATGTGGATATTCTACAAAAGGGCCTTACAGAAACAGATGCTTGGTGCCAGAGCCATGGGCTGAAGCTTAATGCTAAGAAATGTATAGTTATTCCCTTTGGGAAAAATCATATACCCATGAATTACCACATAGGTGGCTGTACACTAAATCAAACTTGTGATGAGAGACTTAGGGACACAGGTGGACAGTGGTCTCACCTTCAGTAACCACATCACCACAACAGTCAGGAAATCCTTCTATGTGGCACACCTCATCACTAAGGGCTTTTCATTCAGAAAAAAGGGGGTCCTTGTCCCACTGTACTCATCCCTCATTAGATCCATTATAGAGTATAACGTCTCATTTGGTATGTACCTCACAAGACATCTGCAACAACTGGAAAGGATGCAGAAATACTTCAATAAAAGAATCACAGGCCTAAAGCAGATGCCATATGCTGACCATCTAAAAAAACTCCAAGCTATACTCTGTGGTATATCGTCTACTCAGAGGTGATCTCTGCTTAACATACAAGGCCATGTCAAACCCTGAGTTGTTGGACATGCTCTACTTAAAGAAATCCCAGATTCCTCAGAGCCACATACTCCCGGGATCTAAACCTTGTCATCACAATGAACAAAACATGCTGGAGAGATAGGTTCCTGACCCAGAGACTCCCCATACTCTGGAATAGATTGCCCATACATGTCAAGCAGAGCACCTCCTTGGCCCTCTTCAAAAGGAACCTTGATGATTGGATGGGTGATAGGAAATTCACCCTGGAGATCTTGTCAGTCACCCTGCTACAGGGGTCCAAGTAAATATTGTGGAAAGAACTAGGCTTGTATAGGCTCTAGGGCTGATAGCCTAGTACCAACCTATGAACCTATGAACCTATGTCCACATATACATGGCAAGTTACATATATGTACACAGATATATATCTCCGCAGGTATATACGGGCATAGTTATAAATATGTAAGCAAATATATATATATATATATATATATATATATATATATATATACAGGTATATATGGCCATACATCTGTAGATAGCAATGGTAGATTAACAGAAACATATATGTCCACATGCACCGTTAATGGGATTGAGAGGCCCCAAACAATATACGTCTTGTACAAATTGGCATACCCCCCCACAGCCAAACACATCCTCCCTGCAATACACTACCAAGTTTATTTTATTTTATTTGTTTTATTTAAATAGGGATTTAAATATCTATCTTTTATTTTTTTATATTTCATTCTCCTCTCCCCCACCCACTAGGTGGGCTGGCCAGTACCGACCCATCCAACCCAGCCCCTCCTCGACCCATATTTTCTTTACCCCACAGTTCTGCCTTCCCCCCTGCTGCACACACGCAGCCACCATCCCTTCTCTGGTTACCAGCCTGTAGCAACCACACCACCACACTTTTCCCACCCTCCACTCCTCCTCCCCTTGGGACTCATCTTGTATGTTGTCCCAACCCAAGTATCTTCGGTCTTCCAGACACTGTAGTCCATGCACATATGAACACAGCCATACTTACCTTTGGAGACATGAGGTTATGGCAAAGAAAAACACCTAATTTTTGGGTCACCCTGCACGGGACAATTTTTTTCCCGTTAATAACAATAGACTTTATGGGTGACATTGTTTAGACCAATGCTTTTATTTTTAGGTATTGCAAAGCATACGTGGTAGACAAGGTTTCCCAGTATGCACACGATACCTAATAGGAATGTCTAATTCAGGTATACAGGAAACACACAACCCTTGAATACACACGGTGCTACAGGTTCCCCTCCTGATAACTAAATTATTTCCTAATGAAGATGCACACAACACCTTGCAGGACCACTGGTTTCACAGTATTATCGGTTAATAACTGTGTTGGTAATTTAAATAAACATCTCCAAACAATGATAAAATGGTTGCGTTTAATAATGAAACATGTCTTTCTGAAGAAGTCTTAATAATAAAGAAGGTGAAAGCTCTAAATAATACAGGAGTTTCGGGTGTTTTCTCTTCAATTAATTTTGAATTCGATTCGAATGTTTTTGTGTCACAGAGTTTGTTAATTTTTAGTGATAATTATCTTTGTTTTTTCATGTAGTCTGGTAACATATATATATATATATATATATATATACATATATATATATATATATATATATATATATATATATATATATATATATATATATATAAATATATAGATATATGTCACTACACATACACACGCAGACATATGTACAGTAAGATACCTATGTAGTAGGTGCACACAATATGGTACGTCCACTATGCATACAGTGAACACCCTAACAACTGGGCAGTGGATGACACACCCATACAAATGACATTCGTTGCCTGCAACATATACCCAGAGAGAGGTCATAGTATAAACACCACACACAGGTTTGCAGAAATGGAGTACCTTTATGTGTGTACTGTTACAGAATTACATGCCATGTCATATAGCTGTTCAGACACTGACAGCCATATCAACAGAGTAATGCAACTGTGAAAGAGTTATACTAATACAGTAGTCTGGAAAGGTCCACAGCTGTTGCTGTCCAAGCCAAGCCCTTCAAATCGTACATTAGTAAGGACAGACTGGGCCACAGGATACAACACAACCAACAGTAAGTGATGCAAGTGTATAGTCCAGCAGCCTTTATCTACACTCTGTACACAATCACTAGGTGGTAAAGACTTCAGTTGACCAACTGGGATGTAACTGTTACATAACAAGGCATAAATGACACCATCACAGGCATACTGGCACAAAGAACATTCTGTATGTCAGGAGGCAATAGGCCTGCAGTAACCCACTTTAAGTAAGTCATGTCAAGATAGGTGAGATGTATTGTACTGTACATCCAGATACCTTAAGGCAGCTCACCCCTGATACCCCCACATGTTGTAACAGCCTAGGTTATGTATGGTGCATCTCCCTCAGACTCATTAATACAGGGCCATATACCACTGTTACATACACTCAGCTATTTCACATCTGTTATCCTTGTACAGTGGACATTGTGATATATACTATGGCCACCATATAAGAAATTTACAAAACCCACTCTACATTGGGCCCAGGTGTCACACACTCACACCCACCTCCACACAGGATACGAGTTACAAACACATGCAAACACATCTGGCAGTAGAACCCCTACCTAACTACATGACATGACAGCACTACGCAGGTAAAGTACATGCCATGCAGATTACTGGAGTACTCATTCCCCAAAGGTGTATATCACATTGGCTAACATCAAAAGGATAGCCAAAGTAGGGCATTTGACATTTACTGAGTGTGACTAGCCTAAAATGCATTGCAGCCTACACAAAACTTGGAACACAAACAAAACATTCCCAACCAACTTGTGCGGGTATAGAACCCCTAACAGAGATTTATATCACACTACAGCATGGAGCTGTTATAGGATGCACCATGGGGATTACTGGAGAACTCCTTCCCCAAAGGTGTGTATCACATTGGCTGACATCAGCAGGATTGGCAAAGTAGGGTATTTGACATGCACTGAGTGTGACTAGCCTATAATGCATTGCTCCCTACACAGACACTGAAACACACACAAAACATCCAGACCTGTCATGGATGGGAATAGAACCCTACCAGAGTTCTACATCACACAACAACAGTGCACAGGTACGGCACACACTACAGAGATTACAGGGCTACAGGCTTCCCAGAGGTGCATTTCTGGGTGGATGACATCAGCAGCCTTGCCAAAGTTGAGCATTTGACTTGTAGGGAGTGGGACTACCCTAAATAGCATTACTCCATATACAGACAGACACACACACATGCCATGGTTGGGAGTAGAACACCTAGCTAACTACTTTATAACACTACAGTAATATGCAGTTACAGGACACGCTACAGAGATTACTGGGCTACAACCTTCCCAGAGGTGTATTTCTAGGTGGATGACATCAACAGCCTTACCAAAGTAGAGAATTTAAATTGTAGGGGGTGTGACTATCCTAAAAAGCATTGCTTTCTACAGCATCAGACAGACACACACAGAGTTGCCAAGGCTGTGGTTAGAACTCCTATCTAACTAATTTATCACACTACAGCAGTACACAGTTATGACACACACTACGGAGATTATTGCGATACACCCTTCCCAGAGATGTATTTCTAGGTGGATGACATTAGCAGCCTTACCAAAGAAGCGCATTTAAATTGCAAGGGTGTGAATACCCTAAAAAGCATTGCTTCTGACACAGACAGACTGATGCACATGCATACACAGTTGCCAAGGGTGGGGTTAGAACTCCTCCCTCATTAGTTTATCACACTACAGCAATACACAGTAACAACACATGCTACAGAGATTACTGGGATACAGCTCTCCCAAAGGTGTATTTCACAGTGGATGACCTCAGCAGGTTTGTCATAGTGGGGCTATGGGGAGGGCAGTGTATGTGCATGGGCTATAACCCATTCATCTAGGGGTTGACACACCACATGCTGGCACAACCTGGGTCATATTTCACAGGTACGTGTATGCAGCTGCTAGATGATTACTTACTTGCACAGTCATGTTGCACAGCTGGCACATGCGTCACATACTCTGTAATGCTGACAGATACTGGTGGCGAGTATCTGCAGTGAGTGACATCTGACCCTCATGTGGTTGTGACCCTTTGCCTGTGTGCTGGGTGGGACAGGCCTGGAAGGCTCCTTGTAACAGTCACCCTCTTCCACACATCTATGCATGTATGTCTACCTTTGGTCCTTACATATATGCCTGTAGTCCTATCCACTGTGTGAACAAAGCATGAGTGGGGCATACTGAGGAGTGTCAGCACTAACATCTGCGGCTGCCAGATATGTCTGATCCACTGGTGTTTGCAGACATGGCCTTCATATGTTTAGGTGTGTGAGCATGCCCATTATGACCTCTCAGTATGTTGTTGACTGACATTGCCTTCATTTCTCCAAGTGTGTGGGCATGCCCAGTATGGTCATCTGTATTGAATGTGTGGATCGACTCCAGGTCATTTGTACTGCAGTTCTGACCTTTGTGTTGTACACCTACAGGTAGCATGCTGTCTCTGCAGGGTATCCATCGATCATTTGGCATGGACTGTTACTACATTTCTGCATTTCTATATTTCTGTATTTCTACGTTGGATGGGGGGGGGCACACCTGACTATTTCTCCATAAGATTGGGGGGGGGTGCACACCTGACTGTTACTATATTTCTATGTAGGATGGGGGGGCACACTTGACTATTTCTATATTTCTACACAGGACTGGGGGGACACACCTGAATGTTACTATATTTCTATGTAGGATGGGGGGGGGCACACCTGACTATTAATACATTTCTACATGGGATTGAGGGGGGCACACCTGACTGTGACTATATTTCTATATAGGAGGGGGGCACACCTGACACTTGTACACATTTGCTAGGACTGTCCTGGTATGTCGGGTACTCCATTTCAGTCTGTTGTCTTACCTATCGTGCTGACTAGAGGCATACCAGCGTACTACAAATCTTAGCTTTTAATTACCTACATGTTAGTTTCTGACTTCCTACCCTTCAGAACTGATGTCCCACTGCCTGGCCTGCTGTGGTCTGTCTGTGTATGCCTTGGGGGGGAGGTTACCCATAGGCCTCATTCAGAGGCCATAGCACCACCTTTGTTTGTGTTTGTCTTCACCTTTCCTGCTGGCTGTGACTGTTGTTGGGTATGTGACCCCCCCCCTGACTGGCATGTGTGAGCAACTTACCCTGTGGGTGTCCCAGTATTGAGGGTGGTGCTGCAGGGCTGCCTATGTTGGATGCACATAGTACACTTCCTACACATGGTTGAGCACAGGTAGTGTCATGTTTGGCATCACTTTTACTGTATGTAAGAGTCAGAGAGAGGTGTTATTCCTGGGGTCCCACCTGTGTCAGTGTATGTGCTATGTGTTGGCTCTTTGCCAAGGCCAGGGTATACTGGGAACACCTCCTTCTGTCTACTGGGGCAGGCTCAGATTGTTCCTCCTCCGAGTCACTCTGTGCCTGTGCAGGTCTTGGCAATGGTGGGGGGTTGTGTGGCCCTGCCACATGCTGTTCCTGCTGCAGCTGTTTCCACAGAATCATAGTGTGTAGCATGGCACATACGATGACAATTTGGGTACATGTAGCTAGTGAGTACTGCAAGGCTCCACCGGATGTGTCTAGGCACTGGAACTGTGACTTGAGCATTCCAAACACACGCTCTATTATAATTCTGCTCTGTGCATGTGCCTCATTATGGAGTTCTTGTTCAGGTGTGTGTGCATTTCTGATGGGTGTCATCAGCCACAGCTCCAGTGCATATCTAGCATCCACCACTAGGTGACCATCAGGGATGCCCCCATTGGAAAATCTCTGATACAGCTGCATCAGATGCCAGATGTGGGAATCGTGAAAGCTTCCAGGGCAGCCAGCACACACATTCATTATTATGCCCTGGGCATCACACATGACCTGGCAGTTGATGGAAGGGAAGCCCTTGCATTTGATGTAGACCCTACCCCACTCACTAGGTGGTGCTTTGATGCATATGTGCATGTAGTCTATAGCACCCGCTACCTCAAGGTATTCTGCAATTTGGTGGAACAGTTGCATATTGCTGGCCAACGCCTCATGGGTGCTGGGGAAATATACGTGCTCACCGGCATGTGCTGACATGGCATCCAGGAACTGGTGCAGTACCCTGGATGCTGATGCCTGTAAAATCCCCATCATATCTCCAGTTGGCCTTTGGAAGATACCTGTAGCTAGTATTCTTAGGCTTACACATACCTTGGTATCCACTGGGATGGGTTCCCCTCTGTTAATTCTGTGTGTGAGGAGTGGCTGGCACAGCTCAATGATTTGCTGTAGGAGGTCCCTGTCCACCCCATAGCACTCCACTATCTCCAGCTCATGTAGCCCCTGGTAGGTTACCCTGGGTCTGTACACTCTTTTCAGTCTCCTCACTGTGGGTGGTGGATGGCATTCATATCCTCTCCACCCTCAGCCTCTTTCACAAGTTGTATGATAGCTATTGCAGCCCCTATCATTTCATAGGTTCATAGGTATGTTCATAGGTAGGTACTAGGCTATTGACCCTGGGGCCTATACAAGCCTAACCAAAAAGGTACTCTGGCTTTTGCCACCCAAGAAAATTATTTTCCTGTGCCACTGTCGAGCAGAGCCACAGAGGTGGTCCCCAGGGTGAATTTCCTATTTCCCATCCAGTCATCAAGATTTTTCTTGAAGAGTGCTGATGAGGAGGTTTGTTTGATATAGATAGGTAGTTTATTCCAGAGTATGGGAAGTCTCTGGGACAGGAATCAATCTCTCTGTCATGTTCTGTTTATTGTGGTGACAAGGTTTAGGTCCCTAGAGTGTGTAGCTTGGAGGGATTAGGATTTCTTTAAGTGGAGCATGTTCAACAGCTCTGGATTTGACATAGCTTTGTATGTTAGGCAGAGATCACCTCTGAGTAGGCGATATGCGACATAGTAAAGCTGGAGTTTTTTGAGACGGCATGTGTAGGACATCTGTTTGAGGCCAGTAATCCTCTTTGTGAGGTATTTCTGCGGCCTTTCCAGTTGTTGTAGATGTCTTGTGAGGTAAATACCAAAAGGGGCATTGCACTCTATAATGGGTCTAATGAGTGATGAATAGAGGGAAAGAATGACCTCTTTTTTTCCTGGATGAGAAACCTTTTCTGATAAGGTGTGCCACGTAGAAGGATTTCCTGACTACTATGGTGATGTGATTATCAAAGGAGAGACTACTGTCCACCTGTGTCCCAAGGGCTCTTATCACACTTTCGGTGTTAAGTATACTACCACCTATGTTGTAGTTCATGGGTACAGAGTTTTTACCAAAGGGGATGACAATACACTTTTTGGCATTGAGCTTGATGCCATGGCTTTGACACCAGGCATCTGTCTCAGTGAGGCCCTTTTGTAGGATGTCCACATCATTAGGAGTTTCGATTATGACTCCTAGTTTGCAGTCATCTGCAAACTTCATTAGCCAAAGACCTTCTGTGTTAGCCTGTACTTCAGAGAAGTAGATACTAAACAGGAGAGGACCCAGGACTGAACCCTGTGGTACTCCACTTATCACTGGTCTGATGTCAGATTTGGAGTCTGCTACTTTCACAGTGTGGGTTCTGTCAGTGAGCCATTTGGCGCCCCATCTTCTGACATAGGGATTTATACCAAGTTTAGTGAGTTTATCTATAATTCCAGAGTGGGGAATGGTGTTGAAAGCCTTGGCAAGATCTAGATAGGCTGTGTGAACCACCTTACCCTTGTCTATGGCTTTGGTGACTGCTTCAAAGAAGTCTATCAGATTTAGGAGACATGATCTGCCTTTTACAAACCCAAACTGGGTAGGGTCCAGAGTTTGGAGATTACCAATGTCTTTGTTTATAAGTTCCATGATGATACATTCCATGGCCTTGCAGACCAGGCTCATCAGGCTAATGGGGCAGTAGTTCCCGTGATCCAAGGTGGCTCGCCCCTTGTGGAGTGTGATAATTGTCGCTGTGTGCCATTTAGCAGGCACAAAGCCTGAGGTGAGGCTATGATTGAACATGGTACTTAAGTGGGGTGCCAGTTCGTTCTGTAGTTCATGTAGAATGCAGCCTAGGATGTTGTCTGGTCCCATGGATGCTGTGCTCTTGGCTTTGGAGAGTGTGGTTTTTACCTGTGCAGCCGTGATTACAGGAACTTTGCATTCTTCTGGTATAGAGATGGGCTCTTTAGGGGGTGAGAGGGGGGTAAAGTTAGCACTGAACCTATCTGCCAGGATGTTGGCAATATCAATTGGGTCTGTATATTTAGTGCCATTGTGCTGTGACTCAGAGCAGATCTGAGTGTTGCCATTGAGATTCTTGACATAGCTATAGAATGCTTTGTGGTTGTCTTTAGAATCAGTGGCGATTTTGTTTTCATAACTAGCTTTGGAAGATTTTATCAGGGATCACAGCTTCTTATTGAGAGCCTCCGTGAATGTTTTTGTGTTTCTATGTGTGGATTTTAGTGGTGTAGATTTAGTGAGACTATGTGATGAGCGTGGTGTGGTGCAGGTGTTTACGTTCTTCTCTTGACTGTCAAGTTCAGTCTTGATTGGAGAGAGCTGTACCTCTAGTTTGGCTAGATAAGTGCATCTCTCACAGATTGTAGTGTTGGGTGGTAGGAGGAGAGGGCTGTCTGTGTACATGAGGCAATTTCTACATTGCCCCAAGATGCCCAGATTCATCAGATAGACAGGAGAGAACACTGGGAACTGATCCTTGGACATGTCTGAAGAAAAAACTATTTCCTCTAGATAAGTGAGGAAAGTGAGTACAAGAGCTGTTTTTCTCTAAGCAAGTGAGGAAAGTAAGTACCAAAACTGTTTTCCTCTAGGTAATGAGGAAGGTTGAGTGCTGTATTAATTAGTAGGTTATTTAGTGCTTACAAGTTCTGAACAAGGGCTGATCATGAATAATTGTGCTGTACAGCATGTTAAAAGTTCCCCACTTGTTTACACCGGTGGTGTAGAGTGTGGAAAAAAACAGAGGGGAAGGTGTTTGCATACTTTATAGTATTGTTCTGGGCTGGGCCGGTCTGCTGCCTGTGTAATTGGCTGATTCTGATACATTTCACCTGCTAGCTATGCTAGTTCTCCTTGATTACCTTCCTACTCCTGTTTTCCTTTCCCATTGCCTTCCTGTTTAAGCCTGTGTGCACGCCGCACAAACAGAGTGCTCAAATGTGCACACTGCTGCTATTTCCTGGTTTAACTTTTTTTTTTTCTTCCTGTAAATCCCAGTGCGCAGCTCTCACACCCGTTTAGGCTTTGTAAAGAGTGCTAAGCAGGTTTAGACACACCCACTAGTTTAGCTCTGCTAAGCTAGGAGTAATCCCAAACCACAGGTCTCCAATCCACTTACAGTATGCCTGACACCCCCACCATAATGCCACCTAACTGCTAGGCTTGCACCAAGCTATTCATACTCTTACACTGTTGGGACCTGACTCACATGCTGGGGAATAATGGGATTCACTTTCCTTCCCCTCATTTGCATAGGATTGCCTGCTAATGCATAGTTACATGTCTTACACTGAGCCTCCTCCCTTAGTAACCACTACTCACTGGCCAGGTTGTCTTCTGCCTGCCATTGACTTGCATGTCAGAATAGTGATTTTAGTTAAACTGCTTATTTTAGGTTTATTTTATTATTTCCCCCCCGATCCCATTTGCGTGCCACTGCCCTACACTTAAACAGCTGCAATCGGCTAAAAAAAAAAAAGTTGATTTTTGTATTTTTTTTTGTTTGCAATGCCAATGGCCTTATACTTGGCCAGTGACATGCTTACTACATGATATGCAGCCTTTATTTGGGGCTGGCACAGCTCCGTTTTAGATTTTGCAGAAATGTACTAGGTTACTAACAGAGTACATTTCTGCAGATAGCACTAGTACTGCACGGAATGTTGCAAGCTTCCTGTATTGCAAAATCACCTCATTTGCATAGATTTCTCCTGCAAATGGGGTGATTTGCATACTAGGCTTAGTCCGTGCAGAATTAGTGCAGAAGCACTTGTGCACGCCTCTGCAGGCTGTTCCTGGATCGCACGGCAGACATATCGCCTGCTTGAGCTCCTGCACTGATCTTGCACTCTGTGCAAGCTTTTGAGACTCCGACGGTAAAACTAAAATTATTCTTACATATGAAAAGACAATGCACACAACTATTTAGTTCCTAGCTCTCTAATATTTCTTTTTTTTACACTAACTAAACTTCTGTATATATAAACTAACAATATTTTAGACGAAGAACATTATTAGAACTGTATCCTACTCACTTTTATTGCACAGATTAACTAACCTCATATAGATATTTCTTTCATGTATGTCTTCCTTTACCTCAATTACATCTTTACACCTCATTGGGGAGATACAATATTAAATGTGGCATCTATGTGTAAATAGATGTAAATAGTTTTTACTTTTCTTTTTTTATTTTATTGCAACCTATACAATGGTAAAAAATCCCTATTATACTAGAAGACATTTATACTAAAATGTACTTCCTAAGGTGTTAATAAACTGAAAGACAGGTAACATCAAACTTTGTAAATAACATAAGTTTAATATACTATTTAACCTTCACCTTTTGTGATAGTTTTTCTGTAGCTAGGATTTGTAGTTAGGATAGTTAAATAGTTTTTAATGCATTAATGCTTCAAGTCCTTTTGTTTTGTTTTTACCTAAATATATACTTGCGCATTAATTATCATTTTTGTTACATGCATTTCTCTTTATATATAAATCAATAAACATTATATTGGAAAAAAATGTGAGTTATTCTTTTCTGTTAGATTTCAATTTGGCTGACCCACAAAATAAGTGCTAATTAATTCACTGCTCGTGAATTATTCAGACAAAATTTTAGATAATGCTGATATATATATATATATATATATATATATATATATATATATATATTATGTGTGTGTGTATTATTCATAAATAGATATGAATTTCATCTGACTTAATCCTTTATTAACTAATCCAGCTTTTCTTTTAACTGAAGCTGATATTCTAGTGTTTCTCTCTCATTGCTATATAATATCCATGCTTATATGTATGTTATTCTGCTTCTGGTCTATGCTCTTTATTGACTATGTAAGGTACAATCATAATGTTCTACCATACACAGCATTCAGGTTGCTGCTACAAATACTTTTTTTTACTGAATTAATACTATTATTGAAATGATTTTATAGTTATCTGTGATTCTTAGTTTTTCCACTTTGTAACAGGTCGTTGTCATTACAACTTAATTATTGCTTTCTTTCCTACACATAAGGCAATCAAAGACTTTCAGTTTTTAACCTGTATGTATGTTCTAGCATCAATCACGAGGATCTGATTTAGTACCACTCTTACAGCACACATCACAATGGCTGAGTAGCTCCATACACAGGTGTAGCTAGGCATTCTCAATATAATCATGTGAGTACAACATTTTTCTGAACGTCTCAGGAAATGTATAGTGGAAAACATACAGTATATTTTATAACTGTATAAACTGTGGTAGAATTTTCATTCATATACATGTTTTGTTCAGACAACTGTAAGTTTGCAATAATCTTTCTATGGTTACAAGTATCAAAAATGATAGTACAAAGTCCCTTTCAGAAGTGCATAGAGCAACAGCTTTAGAGTTCAGTAAAGTTGTTTTACATGATAGGTGGGGACTTCAGCATGATGTTTATTACAACATATAACTTTCTGGATACACAACTGATGTGCAATACCTGCAATGTATGCAGTATCCCATAGTTGTATCTGCTTTCCTTGCCTATTGTTATCTCACCTCTGCAATTTAAATTAATGTTACATGTATCACATTTGCTCTCATTGTTACATTGCAGCTATTGAGATTCTCTGCAAATCACCATGGCTGCTTACAGGTGTTATGGGTACAAACAGGTGCTGATGATTATGCAGCCTTACTTAGCAGCTTGCATATTCAGTGAGCAATACTACTTGCCATAGTAATATGAACAAACCATACAGACTTAGCATAACATGTAGGCTCATGTTAATGAATCCCCTAGTGTATATATATGATAATTGTCTTCTTACAACTGTAGTTTACATTCATTGTCCTTCAATGTGCTAATTGGCTTATTACATCTTGACAAACCTTTATATTGCTTTGTATGCTAGAAATAGTCTTTGCTGGCTCTATTAAAATTGTTGTAATGTTTACTATTGCTGACCCATTGGAAAAGGTCATGGCTGAAAATGGACCTGTTTGTCAAACCAGGAAGTAAATGCACACACAGCCAGGAAATGGAACAGCTTGTTGTAAGTTCACCAAGGCAGATTCAGTAAATCCAGGTAGGCACCAAACGAATTCAAATAATTCCTTTATTCAGAACCACAGAATAATAACACACAAGCGCTTTCGCTCAGAGGAATTCTGAGCTTTATCAAGTGACACCATGCTGTTGAATCAGGTGTCTTATATACCTTGAAAATCCTAGGTTAATTAGAAAGCACTACCAATTAACATTTTAAAGAGACTGTGCACTATTCCACATGCTTAAAATTCCTTTAAACAAAATATATAAAAAATATAATAGATTGCTTAAAATAATGCATTAATGCATCTGTCACTACTAAAATGCTAATAGCTTAAAATAAACAAAACATTGTGCACTGTTACCATAGTGTTTAACTTTGTAATAAAATTTGCTTTGTGCAAAAGTTGCACTTCTTTTGAAAATTGGGATAAGATGGAGTGACTTGACGTACCAACTGTTGTTCATGTAAGTATAATATAAGGCTAATGCCTAGTATGGGTATGACAATATTTTCCTTTTCTTGGTCTTGTTGACAACCCTGCTGGAAAAAGAACACTATATCTTAACCAAGTTAAACTATGCTGTACAATAGGTCTTTCCTTAACATAGACTTTGTATAGTGTAGCATTAAGTGAAAATCATGCCCATGTGTATGAGTACTTGCCATAAGTAATTGTGTGGGGAATTATTGTACAGCATAGTTTAACTTGGTTAAGATATAGTGTTCTTTTTCCAGCAGGGTTGTCAACAAGACCAAGAAAAGGAAAATATTGTCATACCCATACTAGGCATTAGCCTTATATTATACTTACATGAACAACAGTTGGTACGTCAAGTCACTCCATCTTATCCCAATTTTCAAAAGAAGTGCAACTTTTTGCACAAAGCAAATTTTATTACAAAGTTAAACACTATGGTAACAGTGCACAATGTTTTGTTTATTTTTAAGCTATTAGCATTTTTAGTAGTGACAGATGCATTAATGCATTATTTTAAGCAATCTATTATATTTTTTTATATATTTTGTTTTAAAGGAATTTTTAAGCATGTGGAATAGTGCACAGTCTCTTTAAAATGTTAATTGGTAGTGCTTTCTAATTAACCTAGGATTTTCAAGGTATATAAGACACCTGATTCAACAGCATGGTGTCACT
>NC_056732.1:1763391441-1763406441 GCF_019279795.1 Protopterus annectens
CACTTTTCATTTCTGCCAACAATCTGTTATTATTGTTATTATTATTAGTGGGAGTGAGTATTAATATACCAGCAGTATAGTATTCCCATATCAGCACTTTTCATTTCTGCCACCAATCTCTTATTATTGTTATTATTATTAGTGGGAGTGGGTATTAATATACCAGCAGTATAGTATTCCCATATCAGCACTTTTCATTTCTGCCACCAATCTCTTATTATTGTTATTATTATTAGTGGGAGTGGGTATTAATATACCAGCAGTATAGTATTCCCATATCAGCACTTTTCATTTCTGCCACCAATCTCTTATTATTGTTATTATTATTAGTGGGAGTCGGTACTAATATACCAGCAGTATAGTATTCCCATATCAGCACTTTTCATTTCTGCCACCAATCTCTTATTATTGTTATTATTATTAGTGGGAGTGGGTATTAATATACCAGCAGTATAGTATTCCCATATCAGCACTTTTCATTTCTGCCACCAATCTCTTATTATTGTTATTATTATTAGTGGTAGTGGGTATTAATATACCAGCAGTATAGTATTCCCATATCAGCACTTTTCATTTCTGCCACCAATCTCTTATTATTGTTATTATTATTAGTGGGAGTGAGTATTAATATACCAGCAGTATAGTATTCCTATATCAGCACTTTTCATTTCTGCCACCAATCTCTTATTATTGTTATCATTATTAGTGGTAGTGGGTATTAATATACCAGCAGTATAGTATTCCCATATCAGCACTTTTCATTTCCGCCAGCAATCTCTTATTATTGTTATTATTATTAGTGGGAGTGGGTATTAATATACCAGCAGTATAGTATTCCCATATCAGCACTTTTCATTTCTGCCACCAATCTCTTATTATTGTTATTATTATTAGTGGGAGTGGGTATTAATATACCAGCAGTATAGTATTCCCATATCAGCACTTTTCATTTCTGCCACCAATCTCTTATTATTGTTATTATTATTAGTGGGAGTGGGTACTAATATACCAGCAGTATAGTATTCCCATATCAGCACTTTTCATTTCTGCCACCAATCTCTTATTATTGTTATTATTATTAGTGGTAGTGGGTATTAATATACCAGCAGTATAGTATTCCCATATCAGCACTTTTCATTTCTGCCACCAATCTCTTATTATTGTTATTATTATTAGTGGGAGTGGGTATTAATATACCAGCAGTATAGTATTCCCATATCAGCACTTTTCATTTCTGCCACCAATCTCTTATTATTGTTATTATTATTAGTGGGGTGGGTATTAATATACCAGCAGTATAGTATTCCCATATCAGCACTTTTCATTTCTGCCACCAATCTCTTATTATTGTTATTATTATTAGTGGGAGTGGGTATTAATATACCAGCAGTATAGTATTCCCATATGAGTATTCTATGTTCTGCATGGGATCTTTGAGTCCTTTGCTAGTTCACATGCTTCTTCTTACTACTCATATCCTGTCTCTCATCCTTTTCTCTTTACTCCCAACTTTTCCTTAGTTTCTGTCTTTCCTCGTCCCTTTTCTATCTGAAGTCATTATTGCTTACTTCTCTGTAAGCAGCTCATTTTTATCCAGTTTTCCTCCCAGTTTCTGTGCCGTGCTTTCTGCTATTTTCCTCTACTTTTTCACAGGTCTTCCTCTGTTCTGATTTTCTTCCACCATCCTTCTTCTTCTTGTTCCCACATTCTGCTCATTACTTACCTTTTAAGCCTAACTTTGTCCTTTTGATTCCTTTGAGGATCGACCCAGTTTGAGCCATCCATTCTCTATCATAATTCCTTTTTTCCCTTATCCTATCTTTTTTGCCTGTTCCTGTCTCTCCAAGATCCTATCCTTACATTTCAAGCCTATTTCTTGGTTGAATGCCTTCACATTCTTCATAACTCCATCTGCTAGGATACAGTGATCTGTAAATTAGATGAGCTTTGTTTCTCCCCTCTCCTTGTAGTTCATCCACTTTTAGTGTCTCCTTTCCCTTCCTTCCCTTACTTCCATTAAAGGGACAAATAGGATCAGTGACACTGAGCAAACTGCCTCATTCCTTTTTTGAATTTGGATCCTTTTGATATACTCCCTGTTGACCATTGAGGCTAATGGCTGCCAGTACATGGCTTTTATCCAGTTCTTAAATGTGTCGTACATTGCCATTCATTTATGTCATCTAGCCTCAATTCCAGGCTTTGCAAGTCCACGACCTTTTTATGAAAGATAGTATTATTCCTGTTTTCAAGTTCCCTGTTTTATCCATAAAGGTAAAGACATCTCACTACCTGTCAGATTATACTAACTCAGCTCATTCTCCATGTATGTATTTTTTCTTGCCAGGATTTCTGCTGATACTTTACCATCTGTATTTATCATAAGTAACATTTTGAGTAACACTAGATCTATTATCTTGGCTTTCTATTAATTTAGCTTATTGCACTGTGTTGGAGAGCATTCCTTTCTTGCTTGTTATGTTACATATTCTGGCTCGTTCTCCCATCTCTTCCTCCACCTGTTTGTAAAATTATGTTTGTGTGTTCTGGCTTTCTGCTTTGCCCCCTTGTAGCTGTTTTCTATGCAGATCAGGTTTATCTACTTTTTGTTTGTCTTTCCAGCATTTCTTTCTCTTTCCATGTTCATGTCCCTCCTTTCTATTTCATTGCCCTGCCTTCTGGTTTCACCCTTCTTTCAGTGTATATTCACTGAAAGAAATTCCTGATTTCTGTTCTCTTCAATCACTTTTCTTCTAACTGTCCACCTTTCTTTATTAATCTTTCTCTCCATTTCTTTTCATTCTTTCATTTACATCTCCATGTAAGTGCTTTTCCTGCCTATTGCCATGTGGACACCAGAGGCCTCTTCTTTCAGCTGCATATTTTTGAGTTTTGTAACAGCCAATCTTTCCACGTTCTCCTTAATCCTAATATCTCCAGTTCCACACCTTTACTCCATTTGACCTTGTCCAACTTCCTCACCAGTTTTCTTAAATCGTCTTTTTTTTCCCTTCATTTCCTTCCTTTGTTCAGGTTTACAGTTATATTGAATGCATATGTGGTGGCTGAAAACTATCTGTCACTTTTGACAGTTCAACAAATATGCAGAACTTTTGGATAAAATTGCTATAGACCTTGTATAATGCATAAATATTTCCTATCTTCCTGTTCTTTCCTTCTATTTTACTTCCCATGTTATCCACCATCTCTATCTAATTATCCATTCTCTTTTCAAAGATCAGCATCCATTTTCAGAATAAAATTCAACAAATCTATTTTTGGCCAGCTTATGTGGTCCATCTCTCCTGATGGATATTCTTTAGTAGATAGATTTTTCAGGACAATTACTTTCAGCTTTACCTCCTTGATATGGGACATGCCAGCTTCTTCTGTTATGCACTTTTAAATGAGTCTGCTCCTTTTGGTTTGGTTTGATACACCTCACACTCCAGATCATGATATTTAGCTCTTTTTTGTGCCCTCTTACCTCTTCCCATCCTTGGACTCAAGGTCTGTGTGCACTTTAACAGCCATTGGGTATCCATAGTACTTACACCGATATTTGTTCACTGCCCTGTGTCCTTCTATCTTCTGCCCAGCTTTTCACATTGTTTCCCAGTGTGCTTCTTTTGTCCCTTCCTCTGTACTCCGTTTTCTTTTCCTTTTGTCTTCTTTATTTTATTTTTATGTCCTTGTTTCTACAGTTTCTATGTTCCTTACCACTCTCTCTCTCACTCACTGCTTTTCCAAGGTATTTTTCTCTTTGCCCTCCTCTATATGGTTGGCTCTTCTTGCCCCACTGTATCCCGGTTCCAGCCTCCCATTATTTGTGTCTCATTATGCATCTTCATTCTTGTATTGGTGTCCCCATTTTACACTTCCCTAGTTCCTGCTGCTTCCCCTCAATTTTATGCATATATGACTGTAGGTCTGCTGTTGAATCTATAAGCCCGTTTTTGATATGTTCATCCTTGTTTATTGTAGTTTTGTCTTTTTACAGTCTGAAATTCTTTCTTTATCTAATTGCATTGGTTGTTGTAACTTTCCTGCCTTTGTATGAGCCTTTAAATTTTCCTTTTTTGTATGATCTTCTTGTAGCTTGTCCCTCTGTATTTTCATAAATATATCAGTCTCTTTTTTCCTCTGAGATGTTTGTATCCACTTGAAGGGTGTTACACATCTCTGTAATGGTGTCGGCATGTAGGGTGGTGTTTCTTATCATGTCTGACAGCTGCAAATCTTCTCTCATGCAATCCATCCATCTCTTTGCTGAATACCTTTGATTCCTCTTGCCTTTTTCCTAGCTCTCCCAAATCTCATTTACCCGATTTTCTTCTCCTTTATTGCACATGTGTGCAAGCCACCTAAATTTACTATCTTTGCCTCTGCAATTGGAGCTACTTGGGCTTCTGCTTAAATGTAATCCTTTGTTCATCTGCTCCACAATGCACATCCTGCCACTTGTCTCAGTAACTTCATCTACATCATCTCTTGCTTCCACATCTGCTCTGCCTTCACTGCACAAGTTTTTGCATCACTCTGTAGTACTACATGTATGACCATTTTGTACACCATACTTTTCAGCTTCTTTGGCATTTTTCTGCCATACACTGCCCCTGACACTCTAAGCCAGATGACTGCATTCCCTCTTATTCTAGCTTTAATTTCCTCATTCAGACTCCCATTGTCCAAACACCCCACTCAAGTTCTTGAAACTGTTCACTGTTCTATTATTTTTCATTCTATCTTGATTTTCAACTTCTGATTTTCTACATTACTTGCCATGACAATGATCTTCTCTGTACTCAGATTCATTCCATATGCCTTCAGTTTTGCATTCCATTCCACTACTATTTGTTGAAGTTCTTTTTCAGTGTCTGCCTGTAATGCCACATCATCTGCATACAGCAGTTTTGTTGATCTGTCCCCTCTAACCACTTTACTAAATGACCACGAATATGAACAGCAGTTGGCTCGATACAGAGACAAACCCTGATGCACACCCACTCCCACTGGGACTCACCTGTCAGTGTGGACACCGATCAAACTTGTGCCATTTAGGGTTACCACCTGTCCCTCTTTGTGAGGGACAGTCCCACTTTGGGCAGTTTTGTCCTGAGAAAAAAATCTAAAAAATGACAAATGTCCTGAGATTTTAAGGCAAAAAGTATTTGCTAAGTTTTCCTTAATAGTTGCATAAAACAGTTATTTTCTATCTGAAACACCTAAATATTATATGAAATAGCACAAGCAACTCATATGCTACAATAATAAGCTTTTATTTGGACAAAAACAGTGAAGTTCTGTCCTTTGCACTCCCCGTGGGTATGTCTGTCCTGCAAAATTGCACTTTTCTACAATAAATGTCCCACTTTGGGCATTTGAAAAGGTGGCAACCCTAGTGCCATTAAGTCCTTGTGCCTGCACTAACTATCCCAGTGATTCCACTACATCATATCATTGTAGGACTGCCCAAATCAGCTTTCTTGGGACCATGGCAGATGCATTCTTCAAGTCTAGGAATGGTCAGTTGGACTCAGTTTTTCCTCATCTCTAGTTTATGCTCAACTGTCTGTCTCATTGCAAAGACTGGGACATTTATGGTGCATTCTGATCTAAACCCAAACTGATTAGCCCCAATCTACTGTTCTATGTATTCATCTATCAGTCACCCTCTCCAGGACTTTCATGAGGTATGACAGGAGTTGTATAGTTGTATACAGCACACAGCTCTGAATGTCCACTTTGTTCTTGTTTACTGGCACTAGAATGCTTATTCTCCAGTCCCCTGAGATTTGTCTTTCTCTCCAAACTACTGTGAGTACCATCTGGAGCCATTTATCTTCTAACTTACCAAAGTATTGGTAATATCTACTGTGTCTTTGTCAAAGCCTGCAGATTAGCCACACTTCATTTCCCTTAGGGCTGTTCTTACTTCTTCTGAGATGAGTTCTTCTCTGCCTTTCATTTTAAACTGTGTGGGGAGCAGTAAAGCTTCAGTGTGGAATT
Organism: Protopterus annectens; assembly: GCF_019279795.1. Classification (NCBI taxonomy): domain Eukaryota; kingdom Metazoa; phylum Chordata; order Ceratodontiformes; family Protopteridae; genus Protopterus; species Protopterus annectens. The sequence continues at coordinate 1,763,397,451 of NC_056732.1, forward strand.
GTTCATTCAGAAGCTTCTGGAAGTTTTCCTTCCATCTGCCTTTGATGTCCTGTGGACTGGTGAGCAGGTTGCTACTGGCATCCCTTATGAAGGGTGTCATGAATACCGTCTTTATTTTTCTGTCTTTGCTTTGTAACCTGATATAGTTGCCTTGCACCACTGGTTAAGTCACATTCCAGAAGCTGTTGGAGTGCTGCTAATGCTTGGTTCTTTGCTATTAGTGCTTCCCCCTTAGCTTCTTTATTAGTCAAGCAATATTCCTTCTTAGCTTGATCTGCCTTTTCTGTCTCCCATTTTCCAGCACTTCTTCTCTCTTTTGATAACTTTCTTGACTTATACATTCCACCACTAACTTTTCTTTTTCACTTTATTTCCATATCTTGTTCAACTGCATAGCTTTTCTACAGACAACACATATGCTATTTTGAGGACTTGCCATTCTACCTCAACTCCACTTATTTTCACTTCTTCCTGAAATGCTAGAGCCCTGAATATTTCCTATAACACTCCAGTCAACTTCCAAGTATTCAGTCTTGTGTCTGCAGACCTTAAGTCCTTCTCTTACCATTTGTAACAACTGATTGTGACCACCGGTGGTTTATGTTGCTGGCTGACTGCTTCACTTAGAAAGACTTCTCAACCTTAGAGTATGCTATTTGAAACTGGCCAGGGTCCATTTTGCTTGTTTACTATTTATGTTGTGCATCCATAAAGGTGTTGCATTTGAGCAAAGCTTTGCCCATTTTGCAGGATTTGAATATGTTTCAGAGTGCCGTCTATTACTGGAAAAGTACCTTGCATTGCAAAATTGCATTTTTCATGTCTTTTATAAGTACTGCTATCATAACTACATACTATTTGAGATGTGTTTACACTCTAAATCATTTCAGAGTGCTGTATTTTTACCACTGCTTTTAATATTGTATTTTCTGCATTCCTACCTTCTTTCTGTGTCAGCTGCTTGGATTACTGTTCAGTTTGATCATTTCCTGAACTTTAGGCAGCACTATTGATTAAGTTGGTTATTTCTTGCACTTCAGGTCTATTCTGTGATTTAAGAGCCTGGAAGGGTTAGTGCTGCCCTCCGGTGGCAGTGGTGGTTAGTATGGCTGAACTGTGTGCTGTAAATCACTTAAGAAACTTTGGATTGTTCTAGTTGTGATTGGCCAGAGACTATTTTACTTGTGTATTGTTTGTTTTGAACCTCTAAAAAGGCATCACATTTCCATGAAGCGTATCTCATTTCTGCAGGGCTTAAACACGTATGTGACCATGCCACTGATAACAGGGAATTCAGAGTGAATCTTTTGCCATCCATTACTGGATAAGTACGTGGCATTACTAGATTGCACTTTTTTCAAGTTATTTTTTTATAATTACTGTTATTTCTGTGTATTATTTGTTATTTCTGTGCATTATGTGTGAAGCTATTACATTCTAAATAATTTGTGAGTGCTTTATTTTAACCACAGAATTTAAAACTGTATGTTTTTGCGTTTCTGCCTTCTCGCTGTCTCTGCTTTTTGGATTACTTGGTAATTTAAATAAATAAATAAGTAAATAAATAAATAATTTCCAGCACTTTAGGCATCTTCATTGTTTATATTGGTTATGTCTTACACTTAAGGTCCATTTTGTGGTTTAAGACCGTTGGAAGCATTAATGCTGCTGGCTGGTGATGGTGGAAGGTAGCTTGGCAAATTCTGTGCTGTAAATCTTAGATTGTGTCAGTTGCAATTGGCCAGGGGCCATTTTACTTGTTTATTGCTGTTTTGAGCCTGTTTAAAGACATATCATTTGTGAGATGCTGGGCTCTGCTCAGCAGGTTTTATCAGCACCCTATATAGATGCAGGCACTGATAATATTTTCCATAGAAAACTAACCATCATACTTTCCTTTTACCTGGTTACACAAAAACAACTAATTTGCACATGGATAAGACCTCCCATTACTATTCTTTGCTCCCACTGAATACCTAAAAAGGGACAGTAACCCTGCTCTCTGTGCAGCCAGCTCGGTGGATGGATGCCCTAACATCAATGTGACAATTACCTACAAAGCCAACTTATCCTCAAACAAGCAGATAATATACGTTAGAAATGTATTTACATAATGTCACTGGTGGCAAAACTCTCACATGCAAGCACTCATAAGTACTTAGGTTGCTACTATGCTAATGACCACTAGGACTCTTACAAGCCTAGCAGTGCACTCCAAGCTATTTGGGCTCTGAGTCTCATGATCATCTATATGTTGGGGTGCATGTTAGTAGAAAGGTAATGAAGGGATTTGTAGGGGGTGTAAGGATAATACTTTTTCTTATTGATGGCCTCTGTCTGTAAGGGACATGGGGGCTGGACTGGGGGTACATTTTCATTTGAATAGGGTCAGGAATGAACTCTCTTCTCATTAATGGGGAGCATGCTCCATAGAATGGGGATCCTTTCCAATGCATATGTGTCTCTCAGCATGTTCTGAGTATGTCACAAGTGAGGTTCAGAGCCCTGAATCTAGTGTTTCTGGTGTTGTTTGTTTTGTGCATGTGCAACAGATCCATCAGTGTTAGGTCTGAGGAAGCCTTGTAAGCCAGGCAAAAATCCCCTCTCAGCATCATGTAGGAGACTGAATACAGTGGCAGAGCCTTTAGGTAATCTGTGTAGGACAGAGTATTCATGCTCTGGATTCTCCTGGTGAGAAGTCTTTTGGGGCGTTCCAACTGTTGCAAGAGTCTAGTTAGGTACATGCCAAAGGGGGCACTGAATTCAAAGATAGGTCTGATAAGGGCTTAGTAGAGTGGTACTATAATTTCCCCAGACCTGCATGCCATACAATTCCATATAAGGTGGCCTAGAATGATTTTCTTACTATCTTAGTTACGTGTTGGCCAAAGGTCGGATTGCTGCCTACATATGTTCCTGGATCCCTTACTACTGGCCCAACTCTTAGGGAAGTTTTATTGATGAAGTAATTAACATGAGTTGACAGTTTCTCCAAGGGAATTATCATGCATTTTTTTTTGTCATTGAGTTTTAGGCCATGGTTTTGGCACCAGTCTTTTGTCTGATTTAAATTCTTCTGCAAGATGCTAGTGGGGGACTCTATAATAGCTCTCAATTTACAGTAATCTGAGAACTTAGTGAGAAACTGGCCATGAACATTAAGCTGGACTTCCAAAAAGCAGATGACAAACAGGACTGGGCCAAGCATGGAGTCCTGTGGTAGTCCTCTGGTGACCAGTTTCTTGGTGGAGGTAGTCTCACTGATCTTATCATTCGGGGTCCTGTCTATGAACCAGCTGAAAATCCAGCAAGTTATGTAGGGATTTATGCCTAGTTCAGAAAACTTTCCAGCAATGCCTGAGGGGGGTATTATATGAAATGCCTTGGCCAGGTCAAGGTATGCAGTATGCACTGTTTTATCCTCATCCATTGCCTGTGTGACCCTCTACCAGTTTAAGTAGGCATGACCATCCCTTACAAAGCCAAACCAGGATGGGTCCAGTGTCTGTAGATTATAAATGTTCTTGTTTATCATTTCTATGATACTCTGTTGCATGGCTTTGCATATTAGACTTGTTAGATTGATGGGTCTATAGTTCCCTAGGATGGTTGAAGGTCTACCCTTGTGGTGGGGAATGACTGTCATGTTCCTCCATTCACTTGATACGTAACCTGTTTCAGGGCTGTAGCTGAAGAGTGCCTCAAGAAGTCCTGATAGGTCATATTTTAGATTGTTCAGGAGGCAAATGTGATATTTTTGGGACACATAGAGATGAAGGTTTACTATTAAAATGTTGAACGGCACTACGTCGACTTTACTATAGTCGAACACAGAAGTTCGAAAATAGTAATGTCGACTTCAAAAAAACATTCTAGGAATGGTTTTAACATGGGTCGAGGTAGGTGTTCAGTATTATTCTGAACTACAAACATCTCCCCTACCTCGACCCATGCTAAAACACAGTCCTAGATTGTTTTTTTGAAGTCAACATTACTATTTTCGAACTTTCGTGTTCGACTATAGTAAAGTCGACGTAGTGCCGTTCGACATTTTAATAGTAAACCAAGATGAAGTATGAGCTTAATTTCTCAGCCAGTAGATCTGCTGTGTCAGCCTGATCAGTGAAGGTGGCACTGTGTACTATCTTTAAGGTTCTGGACATAGCTGAAGAAAGCCTTGTGATTGTCCTTAGCCTGTGAGGCTATCCTGACCTTGTAGTTTGCCTTTCTGGCCTTAATTAGACCTCTTAGTTTCTTGTTTAGTTGTATAAGAGAGCACTTGTCTTCAAGGAAGATGCTCTACCTGATTTTGTCCATGAGTTTCTTTCTTTTATTATACAACCTGTTTAGGTAAGGATTCCACCAGTGGAGTTTGTTTTAAGTGTTTGTTTTGGGTTTACTTCTGCTATATACAACAGCCTCTGTGCAGCCATTCACATGTTGTATAGGAACTCTGTGAATATTTCAGCATAGGTAGTTGTATTTAACTGGGTTTTCCAGGTTGATATTTACTTCAAAGGAAACAGCTCTGTGATCTAACTTTACTAGTGAATATGAGACATGGGTGGGGGTGGGGGGGTTCAGCACTCTCCCATATTGTTGAGTACCAGATCCAGTATGTTTGATCATCTGTTTGGGGCATGTACTCTCTGTTCCAGGTTGTTTGTGTTAATAAAGTCCAGGAAGAGTTATGCCTGTGATTTTGAGGCAGTGTACATTCCCAGTCTATTGTGGGATAGTTAAGTCACCCATGAATAGGGTATTAGGTTAGATGGTGAGCACCTCTAGTAGGTTTGGATAAGAGTCATGAGATGGTGACTTGCAGTTAGTCATGATATGGTGAAGAACCTTGTATGTGGATGAGCTCCTTGTTATCAACTTGTTTAACCATGTTAGAGATACGTTTGTTGCTAATGTAACTCAAAACACTTCCCCAGTCTGTGTTGTTTTTGGTCTAAATGTGTGGAAAGCACTATAGCATTGCACTGTTGGAGTACTTTCTATGTCATTAAACCAAGTCTCTGACACAGCACAGATGTCTTTATTTTCCAGAGTGATGAAAGCTTGAAAGTGTAGAGGATTTCTTTGTTTAGGCTCTAAGCATTGAGCAGTAGCATATTAAGGTTTCTTGGAGACTTTACACTATGTTGGTAGTTTTGTCTTTTTGTCATTGCCTAAAAAAAGACTCTAAGGATACAGTTTTAGCCAGTATCTGAAAGCTGAGGGGGACAGGTGCAGACCGTACTTGCCAAAGCAATGTGGTCCATTGACAATGCTCTCCCATGCTGCCAGATATTGGATCACCCTGGAGTGACACCAGAAACTAAGTCAATTATTAAATGCAATCATTTTATGTTCATACTGTGATGTCATTTTTGGTGAAGGAAGAATGGTGTTCAAGGTAAGGCTCATACCTGTCTTTGACAAATATTCCTAGAGATCCATTAAGTGTCTTTTCATATAGTCAAGTGAGGAATGTCTCAGGTAATTTACACCCACATATACTATGATAGAATCACAGTGTTACCTGCGGTGCACAGACTTGAGCATGTGTGTGATAGTGTGGATCCTGGCTCCAGATAGGCAAATAGTCATTATCTTCTCCATGTCGAACCTGATGATTAAGGCATCTGTATCTCACTTAATGGAGTCACCAATGCCAAGAGTATTAGGTAAAGTATATGCTTGCCCTATGGGCTTTGCTGTTGGGGGAACCATTGCATGTAGGCTTATGTGAAATGTTTGGTGTTGCTTTTGGTGTGTGTTTTAGTAACTACTGAGGGACAGTGTTGCCATTAGCTGGCTTTGGAGTTTTTGAGATTTGGACTATATTTCCCTGACATTTATGAGCCTAGCACTGAGTAGCTTTCTGCCTTCACCAAGAATAATGCCAACATATGAAGAGAAAATGATTGACATTAATATTTGGCTTAGCTTCTGTGCCATTCAAGGAGTGCAATATTTGTCAGTATTTGAGGATATAGTCAATGGACCACATTGTTTTGCCAAGAATGGTCTCCTCATGTACTCTCTGAGATTTTGAATATTGGCTTAAAAATTGCCTTCTCCATAGTGCCCTATTTAGGAAATACCAAACTGAAAAGCTTCCAGCATAGCAACACCATCCCAAGGGAATGTAAAAGTGGTAGTGCTCAGTGCCAGGACTCTAGATAAGAACTCCAATTCTTCCAAGCTCTCCTCAGTCTGAAGAATGTGGATACATGTGCAGTTACACAGACATAGCTTAAAGCAACTGATAGCATCCTGATAACATATGGTTGCAATGCCTTTCACAGGTTTAGGCCAGCTATTGCACAGGTAGGGGCTAAAGGAGGGGAGTTCTCAAGCTACATCAGTAACAAGCTCACCTCAGGCTGATCAAACAGGATGAAGTGCTTGAGCTTCTCCACATCCTTATTACTATAGACAAAGTCCCATACCGTATCCTTGCTAGCTATAGGTCCCTCTCTATGACCTAATAATCCCATAACTCATACTTAAACATACTGGAGACACTCAGCATTTAACCCAGTACAGTATTCATGGATGACTTTAACTATCCCATTATAAAATGGGAATCATACATGACCCCAAACTTTCAGTTCAAGAAATTTTTGTACTTTGTAAACATGAACACCCAGGACCATATAGTCCATGTGCCCACTATGGTTGCAGACATATTGGACCTGGTCTTCACAAACATGGGAGAAAGCTGCAATAGTGTGATGTCCTGTCTGGTAAGACTGAACCATAAAACAGTGTACTTTGAAATAAAAATAAAACCTATGACCTTAGCTAACTCAGTAGAATTTAGATGCTGTTCCAAGACAAACTTATTATTAAATGACAACCTGGCAAAATTTCAAGCCCCCAAACCCTGAGAATATGGCTACCTATGTAGAATTGTTCACAGATAGCCTGTACAGTCATCCTAATAAATGCATAAAGACAGCAGTACCTACCTGGAATAAACTCACAAAAAACAAAAAAAAAAAAAAAACAAGACACCCTGGTGGAACCCACAATAGGTTGTACAAAAAGAAGAATGCCATAACAAAAGTTAGGAAATAAAACACCCAGCATGATAAAAACTCTCTCATCAATATAAACAAACAATTCAGAGGGCAAATCAGGTCTATCAAAGCCACTTTGAGGTACAAATATGCTCAAAGACCACAGGCAACCATACAGCGTTTTTTAGCTATGTCTGTAACCTCAGAGGTTATAAATAACAATGTGCAGTACTAATTGTAAATGAAGTCACTTACATGGAGCTGAAAGATATAATAAATCTACTGGGTAACAAATCCCTTGCCTGCCTTCTCCTTCTGCTTTTTTACCCGTTTTTTTTCACATACCTCTTAAGTAGGACATTTTTGCAGTCATGTTGTTTTGCCATGGAGTGTAGCATGACTGAGTATATGTGTGTTAAGTTCAAAGCTCCTGAAGTGAAGCACACAGTGGATTAACCATCAAAGAGCACAGTTATAAAGAAAGATTCATAGTTCGTTTGTAATTACAAGGTGAGAATCAAACCTTGCACCTTGTGTTTATGAGGTAGACACCTTAACTATTACATGATCCCGAAGTGTTAGGTAATAAAGCATTACAAAAATTATTAAAAGAGTAAAAGAAAATGACTGCATTGATGTGTTTCATGCTTGCTTCTGCCAGCACTTGTTACAATATGTAATGAAATCTGTGCATGCTTGACTCCTAGAGTACATAGAATGTTCCTTTGTTAGCTCCTTCTGTGGGTATGTGTGCTCATTTCACCCAGTCACCCTTGTTTTTGCTGTGTAACATTGTTGTGCTCTTACCAAATTGGTCTTGCCTTTACTACATGCTATTCTTCCTGATCCTGCTGCTTCTGCAGTCTCCTTGCTCCTTGAATGATTTTCTTTGTAGAATTTACCGAGATTTTTCCTAACACTCCAACTTCTGTTGTTAATGTAACCTTTAGCTTGACAGCTCTGACTTTTCTTTGCTGCTGTTCCAATCCTCCTTTTGGTGGGGGTCCACTACTTAGTTACTGAGCATCTGTGCTGGGTTTTGCTGGTGTCTTATTTTTCCTGTTCTTCTATCTGTTTATTTGCAGTGTGCACTGCTCTCTCCTCTCTGGTAAGTGGGTCTACACTATAATCATTTGACTCATCGAAGGGCTTCCTTTTGCATGAAGTATTACTTGCTTTCATTTCCCCTGTTTATTAATTTAATTAGTGTCTTTCTTTAATTTTCTAACAGCTGGCAAGCCTCTTTTGCACTCTTTAGAATAACATGGTACACTGTAGAGCTGATACGAGGACTAGACAGAGTAAAGGACTGGATAACTCAACCTTACCAACATCCACATGATCAAACCCATCAGTGTGCACTCTATTTTCTTCCTTACTTTTACAATTATTACAGATAATTTCTTTCACATTTTACAGCAAAACACTGACAGATACTTGCTAAACAAAACAAAACACTGTCACACTAAAAAATATGTGGCACAAGCAACAGTAAATTTCTTTTTCCGTGAAACTCACATTTATTGAAAATCCATCTGGTAAGCCATTAAATGACTAGAAACATGATAGAAATTATATTCAAACAGCATATAGCAGAACACTAATTACTGCTGTCTGAAGAGTACAAACATTAAAAAAAAATGCATAATTCATTTTCTAACAACCTAGGGCAGCACACTGGATGAATGTACAGTATCCTTGAGGAGTAGTCCAAGAACACTGTCTGCTGAAGTAACTTAGTCAGATTTATACATAAGACAGAGCGTGAGGGAATCAAACTTTGCATTACAAGAAGAAGTTCATTAACAGCTCATAGCCTTATTCATCTACACTGTCAAACTGTTGCAGACCAAACACAGTGCATTTCATACCTGCATGCCTGCAAAAAAATCTAAATAAAAAAGTACTCATAGTTAAGCCATTATCATTAAATTTGTAGAATTCATCCTTCATCCTTCCCAGTTTATCAAAAGCCACA